>NC_139710.1:33362221-33367179 GCF_964188405.1 Protomyctophum parallelum
CTCCCATGTTGACACCATGTCCCTCACACTGTGGTACGTCTCTACCATGTTGACACCATGTCCCTCACACTGTGGTACGTCTCTACCATGTTGACACCATGTCCCTCACACTGTGGTACGTCTCTCCCATGTTGACACCATGTCCCTCCCCTCACACTGTTGTACGTCTCTCCCATGTTGACACCATGTCCCTCCCCTCACACTGTGGTACGTCTCTACCATGTTGACACCATGTCCCTCCCCTCACACTGTGGTACGTCTCTCACATGTTGACACCATGTCACCACCCTCACACTGTGGTACGTCTCTCCCATGTTGACACCATGTCACCACCCTCACACTGTGGTACGTCTCTCCCATGTTGACACCATGTCCCTCCCCTCACACTGTGGTACGTCTCTCCCATGTTGACACCATGTCCCTCACACTGTGGTACGTCTCTCCCATGTTGACACCATGTCCCTCACACTGTGGTACGTCTCTCCCATGTTGACACCATGTCCCTCCCCTCACACTGTGGTACGTCTCTACCATGTTGACACCATGTCCCCTCCCTCACACTGTGGTACGTCTCTCCCATGTTGACACCATGTCACCACCCTCACACTGTGGTACGTCTCTCCCATGTTGACACCATGTCACCACCCTCACACTGTGGTACGTCTCTCCCATGTTGACACCATGTCACCGCTCTCACACTGTGGTACGTCTCTCCCATGTTGACACCATGTCCCTCACCCTCACACTGTGGTACGTCTCTCCCATGTTGACACCATGTCCCTCCCCTCACACTGTGGTACGTCTCTCCCATGTTGACACCATGTCCCTCCCTCACACTGTGGTACGTCTCTCCCATGTTGACACCATGTCCCTCCCCTCACACTGTGGTACGTCTCTACCATGTTGAGACCATGTCCCTCCCCTCACACTGTGGTACGTCTCTCCCATGTTGACACCATGTCCCTCATCCTCACACTGTGGTACGTCTCTCCCATGTTGACACCATGTCCCTCACACTGTGGTACGTCTCTACCATGTTGACACCATGTCCCTCACACTGTGGTACGTCTCTACCATGTTGACACCATGTCCCTCACACTGTGGTACGTCTCTCCCATGTTGACACCATGTCCCTCCCCTCACACTGTGGTACGTCTCTCCCATTGTTGACACCATGTCCCTCCCCTCACACTGTGGTACGTCTCTACCATGTTGACACCATGTCCCTCCCCTCACACTGTGGTACGTCTCTCACATGTTGACACCATGTCACCACCCTCACACTGTGGTACGTCTCTCCCATGTTGACACCATGTCACCACCCTCACACTGTGGTACGTCTCTCCCATGTTGACACCATGTCCCTCCCCTCACACTGTGGTACGTCTCTCACATGTTGACACCATGTCACCACCCTCACACTGTGGTACGTCTCTCCCATGTTGACACCATGTCCCTCCCCTCACACTGTGGTACGTCTCTCACATGTTGACACCATGTCACCACCCTCACACTGTGGTACGTCTCTCCCATGTTGACACCATGTCCCTCACACTGTGGTACGTCTCTACCATGTTGACACCATGTCCCTCACACTGTGGTACGTCTCTCCCATGTTGACACCATGTCCCTCCCCTCACACTGTGGTACGTCTCTCCCATGTTGACACCATGTCCCTCCCCTCACACTGTGGTACGTCTCTACCATGTTGACACCATGTCCCTCCCCTCACACTGTGGTACGTCTCTCACATGTTGACACCATGTCACCACCCTCACACTGTGGTACGTCTCTCCCATGTTGACACCATGTCACCACCCTCACACTGTGGTACGTCTCTCCCATGTTGACACCATGTCCCTCCCCTCACACTGTGGTACGTCTCTCACATGTTGACACCATGTCACCACCTCACACTGTGGTACGTCTCTCCCATGTTGACACCATGTCCCTCCCCTCACACTGTGGTACGTCTCTCACATGTTGACACCATGTCACCACCCTCACACTGTGGTACGTCTCTCCCATGTTGACACCATGTCCCTCACACTGTGGTACGTCTCTCCCATGTTGACACCATGTCCTCCCCTCACACTGTGGTACGTCTCTACCATGTTGACACCATGTCCCCTCCCTCACACTGTGGTACGTCTCTCCCATGTTGACACCATGTCACCACCCTCACACTGTGGTACGTCTCTCCCATGTTGACACCATGTCACCACCCTCACACTGTGGTACGTCTCTCCCATGTTGACACCATGTCACCACCCTCACACTGTGGTACGTCTCTCCCATGTTGACACCATGTCCCTCCCCTCACACTGTGGTACTACGGGGCGCGACGCTGGAGGTAGAGGCGTTCGCTCAAGTCCAACCGCGCTTTGCCATGGTTTTACCACATGGCGGAAAAGCCTCGTTTTCATTCTGAATTGAGAGCCTATACTTTATACCGTATACGACAACACACACACACACACACACACACACACACACACACACACACACACACACACACACACACACACACACACACACACACACACACACACACACACACACACACACACAAACGCACCATTTCTGTAGACCATTCCCCTCTAGACCCAGACCGTATCAGCAACCTGCAACAAGCGACTTGACCTCAGGCGAGTCTGACATTAGAGGCCGACAGACAGTAGCTGTGTGACCTTTACGCCCGAGCTACACCGGGCTTTTCAGCACACGTTTACGCAACGCTGAAAAGCCTGGTGTTAAAGCTTGGCCGTTAAGAGAACTTCTTGAACATGCTCTTTCCGTCGGCCCAACACGTTGCGTTGTGTGTGTCGCTTTGCGTTGTGTGTGTGTCGCGTTGTGTGTGTGTCGCGTTGTGTGTGTCGCGTTGTGTGTGTGTCGCGTTGTGTGTGTCGCGTTGTGTGCCTCCCAGCCTCTGCATGCTGACAGAAGAGCTGTCATTGTCTCACCGCCGCCCAGAGGGTCGATCAAATGGAAATCGCAAGACGCACATTTCTGTCAGTAAAGTGACATCTTAGTTAACCATTTGTTATTGTGTCGGGATTCATGGGGGGTTGGGGGGCCGGTCGGGGTCTGCTGGGTTTCGTTTATAGCTTGTGTCCAAGAGAGAGAGACTTAAGCCACATCAACCCTCTGGCATCACAAACATTCTCAACATAAACATGTTTGAAATGTGTTTTCTAACATACAGCCAAAAACTGTATACAGGAAAAACTGAGCACTTGTTCGCAACACAACACAACACACACACACACACACACACACACACACACCACACACACACACACACACACACACACACACACACACACACACACACACACACACACACATCATCATCATAACGGAACAGCACTGATCACTTGTTCTCACCACACATATGATAACGGAACAGCACTGATCACTTGTTTCCACCACACACATATCATAACGGAACAGCACAGGGCACTTGTTCGCACCACACACACACACACACACACACACACACACACACACACACACACACACACACACACACACACACACACACACACACACACACACACACACACACACACCATCATCATAACGGAACAGCACTGATCACTTGTCCCCACCACACACATATCATAACGGAACAGCACTTACTCCGTCACCCTCCGGCGGGCGGTGGTGATGCTGGCCACGATGACGCTCCCGGGTCTCGGCGTGGCCACGGCTTTGAAGGTCCCCTTCCAGAACCTCTCGAACAGCTGCTTATTCTCCTCCCGCTGCTGGAGCCTGTCGCACGCTGCCGCCACGGCCGCGGCGTCGCCCTCCTCCTCCTCCCCCGGGAGGAGCGAGAGGGGAGAGGGGCCCATCTGGAGGAACAAGGGGTCTGCTGCATCATCAGGTGGTCTCCCACCACAGGGTCCCCCCGCCAAAAGAAAAGACCGATGAATAGAAGCTCACGACAGCACAGACAGCAGTAACGCTCAGCGGAGTTCACACAAAACAACGGACTCAGACAGGAGCTGTCCAAGTACTGAACCAAGCCAAGCCTCCGCTCAGAACAGAACAGGCAGCCACGGTGGGTTCTGGTTCTCCTCTCTCTCTCTCTCTCTCTGTGCTCCAGTGGGTCAGCGTGTCAGCGCTCGTCTGCCGGAGCGTTTGGGGAGAGTCCACTATAGTCCAGAGACAAAAGCTGTCCCCTTCCTTTCCTTTCCGACGGGAGGCTGGGTATTGTTCTCCCAGATGGAGCTGGGTGTCGGGGTGTGTGTGTGTCTGTCTGTGTGTGTGGGGGGGACACACGGCGGTGGGAGTTGAGTTTCTCTCCCCGCCTCCTCTCCTGTCACATCTGCTGCCCGGGGATAAGGAGAATGGGAGTCAGGCTGAACGGCTCCGTTCCCCCCCCCCCCCCCCCCCCTCTCTCTCTCTCTCTCTCTCTCTCTCTCTCTCCCTCTCTCTCTCTCTCTCTCTCTCTCTCCCTCTCTCTCTGTCTGCTCCAACTACAGTCACCCCCTCCTCGCCCTCTCCTCCCCCTCCCCCTCCTCCCCCCTGCCCAGCTTTAGATAGCGCAAGGCATCAGTAGTTCAGCTGAGACAAGACAGACCGATGGAGGAGAGGAGAGGAGAGGAGAGGAGAGGAGAGGAGAGGAGAGGAGAGGAGAGGAGATGAGAGGAGGAGGAGAGGAGAGGAGAGGAGAGGAGAGGAGAGAGGAGAGGAGAGGAGAGGAGAGGAGAGGAGAGGAGAGGAGAGGAGAGGAGAGGAGAGGAGAGGAGAGGAGAGGAGAGGAGAGGAGAGGAGGAGGGAGGAGAGGAGGAGAGGAGGGGAGGAGAGGGAGGGAGAGGAGCGCCTCTGGATCTCAACACTGGTTGTGAGATCGTACTGCTTTTGGTGCCCACCTACCTTACCCACACACACACACACACACACACACACACACAAGGTCTGAGCCTGAAGCGTGCCTGCCTGCCTGTCTGTCT
>NC_139710.1:33367379-33462379 GCF_964188405.1 Protomyctophum parallelum
CAACACGTTGCGTTGTGTGTGTCGCTTTGCGTTGTGTGGTGTGTCGCGTTGTGTGTGTGTCGCGTTGTGTGTGTCGCGTTGTGTGTGTGTCGCGTTGTGTGTGTCGCGTTGTGTGCCTCCCAGCCTCTGCATGCTGACAGAAGAGCTGTCATTGTCTCACCGCCGCCCAGAGGGTCGATCAAATGGAAATCGCTAGACGCACATTTCTGTCAGTAAAGTGACATCTTAGTTAACCATTTGTTATTGTGTCGGGATTCATGGGGGTTGGGGGGCCGGTCGGGGTCTGCTGGGTTTCGTTTATAGCTTTGTGTCCAAGAGAGAGAGAGACTTAAGCCACCATCAACCCTCTGGCATCACAAACATTCTCAACATAAACATGTTTGAAATGTGTTTTCTAACATACAGCCAAAAACTGGTATACAGGAAAAACTGAGCACTTGTTCGCAACACAACACAACACACACACACACACACACACACACACACACACACACACACACACACACACACACACACACACATCATCATCATAACGGAACAGCACTGATCACTTGTTCTCACCACACATATGATAACGGAACAGCACTGATCACTTGTTTCCACCACACACATATCATAACGGAACAGCACAGGGCACTTGTTCGCACCACACACACACACACACATCACACACACACACACACACACACACACACACACACACACACACACACACACACACACACACACACCATCATCATAACGGAACAGCACTGATCACTTGTCCCCACCACACACATTCATAACGGACAGCACTTACTCCGTCACCCTCCGGCGGGCGGTGGTGATGCTGGCCAACGATGACGCTCCCGGTCTCGGCGTGGCCACGGCTTTGAAGGTCCCCTTCCAGAACCTCTCGAACAGCTGCTTATTCTCCTCCGCTGCTGGAGCCTGTCGCACGCTGCCGCCACGGCCGCGGCGTCGCCCTCCTCCTCCTCCCCGGGAGGAGCGAGAGGGGAGAGGGGCCCATCTGAGGGAACAAGGGGTCTGCTGCATCATCAGGTGGTCTCCCACCACAGGGTCCCCCCGCCAAAAGAAAAGGACCGATGAATAGAAGCTCACGACAGCACAGACAGCAGTAACGCTCAGCGGAGTTCACACAAAACAACGGACTCAGACAGGAGCTGTCCAAGTACTGAACCAAGCCAAGCCTCCGCTCAGAACAGAACAGGCAGCCACGGTGGGTTCTGGTTCTCCTCTCTCTCTCTCTCTCTCTGTGCTCCAGTGGGTCAGCGTGTCAGCGCTCGTCTGCCGGAGCGTTTGGGGAGAGTCCACTATAGTCCAGAGACAAAAGCTGTCCCCTTCCTTTCCTTTCCGACGGGAGGCTGGGTATTGTTCTCCCAGATGGAGCTGGGTGTCGGGGTGTGGTGGTGTGTCTGTCTGTGTGTGTGGGGGGGGACACACGGCGGTGGGAGTTGAGTTTCTCTCCCCGCCTCCTCTCCTGTCACATCTGCTGCCCGGGGATAAGGAGAATGGGAGTCAGGCTGAACGGCTCCGTTCCCCCCCCCCCCCCCCCTCTCTCTCTCTCTCTCTCTCCTCTCTCTCTCTCTCTCTCCCTCTCTCTCTCTCTCCCTCTCTCTCTGTCTGCTCCAACTACAGGTCACCCCCTCCTCGCCCTCTCCTCCCCCTCCCCCTCCTCCCCCCTGCCCAGCTTTAGATAGCGCAAGGCATCAGTAGTTCAGCTGAGACAAGACAGACCGATGGAGGAGAGGAGAGGAGAGGAGAGGAGAGGAGAGGAGAGGAGATGAGATGAGATGAGAGGAGAGGAGAGGAGAGGAGAGGAGAGGAGAGGAGAGGAGAGGAGAGGGAGAGGAGAGGAGAGGAGAGGAGAGGAGAGGAGAGGAGAGGAGAGGAGAGGAGAGGAGAGGAGAGGAGAGGAGAGGAGAGGAGGAGGAGAGGAGGAGGGGAGGAGAGGAGGAGAGGAGGGGAGGAGAGGAGGAGAGGAGCGCCTCTGGATCTCAACACTGGTTGTGAGATCGTACTGCTTTTGGTGCCCACCTACCTTACCCCACACACCACACACACACACAACAAGGTCTGAGCCTGAAGCGTGCCTGCCTGCCTGTCTGTCTGCTTGCCTGCCTGCTGCCTGCCTGCCTGCTGTCTGTCTGTCTGTCCTGCCTGCCTGTCTGCCTGCCTGCCTGCCTGCCTGCCTGCCTGCCTGTCTGCCTGCCTGCGTGCCTGTCTGCCTGCCTGCCTGCCTGCCTGCCTGCCTGCCTGTCTGCCTGCCTGCGTGCCTGTCTGCCTGCCTGCCTGTGTGCCTGCCTGCCTGGCTGCCTGCCTGCGTGCCTGCCCTGCCTGCCTGCCTGCCTGTCTGTCTGTCTGTCTGTCTGTCTGTCTGTCTGTCTGTCTGTCTGTCTGTCTGTCTGTCTGTCTGTCTGTCTGTCTGTCTGTCTGTCTGTCTGTCTGTCTGCCTGCCTGCCTGCCTGCCTGCCTGCCTGCCTGCCTGCCTGCCTGCCTGCCTGCCTGCCTGCTGCCTGCCTGCCTGTCTGCCTGCCTGTGTGCCTGCCTGCCTGCCTGGCTGCCTGCCTGCGTGCCTGCCTGCCTGCCTCCTGTCTGCCTGCCTGTCTGCCTGCCTGCTGCCTGCCTGCCTGCCTGCCTGCCTGCCTGCCTGCCTGCCTGCTGCCTGCCTGCGTGCCTGCCTTGCCTGCCTGCCTGCCTGCGCACGATGGACGGTGTAAGACTGAAGGAAGCCGTGGTCGTAAAGAAAGTCTTGAGTGAGAGTTTCTTTCTGTGCATACGTTGGGCGGAGGTGGAGGTGGAGGTAGAGGTGATCAGCTGATGATGCTGGCGCGTTCTGTCTTCATCACACTGTGACGTCCAAGACTGTGGGGGGGGGGGGGGGGGGGGGGTCAGAGGATCGAGAGAGGGACACCATGATTGATTGATTGAAATATTTATAAACAGTTAGCTGAATTACAGTAAGCCTATACAATTCAACTCATAATACAAAGACTGTTAACATGTGTGCAGTGAGTGACGACCCGATAAAGCATTATACACTTGTTTACAAAAGGGTCCACCTTGTTCAATTCATCAAAAACATTCAGAGACGTACGAACGTATACCTATATTCTCCTTCCCTCTCCCTCTCTCCCCTCTCTCTCTCTCTTCATTATGTCTCTCTTCCCCACTCAATAAATAATCGCTGCTCTATTTCTTCCATTCATCCGTTCCTTCGCTCCCTCCCCTCCCTCCCTCCCTCCCTCCTCCCCTCCCTCCCTCCCTCCCTCCCTCCCTTCTCTCCTTCACCCGCCTGATACCCCCCCCCCCCCCACGTTCTCTCCCCTCGGTGGAGCTGGACAAAGAACCGAGGGGGAATCAGCATAACAAAAGGCCTGTTTTTCTCTGAGTAGCAGCAGAAGGAGCATGTAGCCGACACCCCCCCTCTACCCCCCCCCCCCGTACCCTCCTCTCTACCTCCCCACCCCCCCCTCTACCTCCCCACCCCCCGTACCCCCACCCCCCTCTACCTCCCCACCCCCCTCTACCCCTGCGTTTCTTCCTCGTACGCAACATTACACTAATCTGCTCCCGATGGTGAATTTCATCCTGAACAGGATTTGATCTGGACGAGATGACAGCTATAGCAGACTGGAAGTCCTCTTTATATATATTAGGCCAGGGATGTCAAACTCAAATACACGGTGGGCCAAAATAAAGACATTGGTACAAGTCGAGGGCCAGACTGTGTTTCAACACACGGGCCATTTTTGGGGAGAGGGGTAGCTGAAAGTTGACCACAAGTGATATACTTTTCACTGCTGATCAATAGTGAAGAGAAGACGCATGCTTGTGCTTGCGGGCCCTCGATACGTGACAATGCACTCGCAGTGCATTGTGGGACTTGTAGTATTATGGTGGTCCGTGCGATATACCAGAGGGCCAGTTCTAATACTAATTAAATCATCCCGCGGGCCAAAGATAATTCTTAGTGAGTTTGACATACAGTATATGTATAGGCTAAAGAACAACTGAACTATTAAGATACTTTTTAATCACTTTTTGAAACTGCGGTAGAGTTCGGCATGTTGTGTAACAACATTATCTGGGAGAACTTATACCAGGACTATTATTTATTCAGGAGTGATACGCGCTTGGGTGGGTGGGTGGAGAGGGGAGGGAGGAGAGGGGAGGGGAGGGGAGGGGAGGGAGGAGAGGGGAGGGAGGAGAGGGGAGGAGAGGGGAGGGAGGAGAGGGGAGGGGAGGGGAGGGAGGAGAGGGGAGGGAGGAGAGGGGAGGAGAGGGGAGGGGAGGGAGGAGAGGGGAGGAGAGGGGAGGGAGGAGAGGGGAGGGGAGGGGAGGGGAGGGGAGGAGAGGGGAGGGAGGAGAGGGGAGGAGAGGGGAGGGAGGAAGAGGGGAGAGAAGGGAGGAGAGGGGAGGGAGGGAGGGATTCACATCTCTGCTAATAGGCAAGCATAAAGACATAGCGTGTTGCCTCGGTCGGATTAATTATGCATACATTAACTGTTAACATGGAACCCTGCTGCAGTATGACAACGTAAACCAGATGATAAGTGGGTCTCCTCCTCATCAGGGTGCTCTGCATATGAGATCCTAGAAGCAACACTCAAATCAAAGTGGAGAGAAACGCCGCCGGGCTCTTCCAGCAACGCTGGACATTATTATGGCCGAGGAGAAACCTTGCATCTCCACAATGCTGGACAGACAGATCACCGCTGGCCAAGCAGAAACCTTGCATCTCCACTTTTAAACCATTCTGGGCAGGAAGTTAGGACCCCTTTTGGTGTTTTAACCATTATTCTATCTATTGAAAAATAGCAGATCCAAGATACAGAGGTCGTAGCGCGGCACTCGGTGCTGCGCTATGAACTTGTATCTGCTATATTTTTGAAAATAATCATGAAAATGTGGCGCAAATCTTTAAATATATTATTTCACAGTGAACGTTTTTAACTCATATCTTTGCTTCTGGGGGGGGGGGGGTCGCTGGAACTACATAGAAGGTTTCCAGCCATGTTTCATCCATGGTGAGGAATATCAAAGAGGTGGTTTCTCTGCTACAGAGAGAGAGGATGTCAGGGTTAAGGCAGGGCTGAGGGGTTCCTTCTCTGCTACAGAGAGAGAGGATGTCAGGGTTAAGGCAGGGCTGAGGTGGTTTCTCTGCTACAGAGAGAGAGAGGATGTCAGGGTTAAGGCAGGGCTGAGGGGTTCCTTCTCTGCTACAGAGAGAGAGAGGATGTCAGGGTTAAGGCAGGGCTGAGGGGTTCCTTCTCTGCTACAGAGAGAGAGAGGATATCAGGGTTAAGGCAGGGCTGAGGGGTTCCTTCTCTGCTACAGAGAGAGAGAGGATATCAGGGTTAAGGCAGGGCTGAGGGGTTCCTTCTCTGCTACAGAGAGAGAGAGGATGTCAGGGTTAAGGCAGGGCTGAGGGGTTCCTTCTCTGCTACAGAGAGAGAGAGGATGTCAGGGTTAAGGCAGGGCTGAGGGGTTCCTTCTCTGCTACAGAGAGAGAGAGGATATCAGGTTAAGGCAGGGCTGAGGGGTTCCTTCTCTGCTACAGAGAGAGAGAGGATGTCAGGGTTAAGGCAGGGCTGAGGGGTTCCTTCTCTGCTACAGAGAGAGAGAGGATGTCAGGGTTAAGGCAGGGCTGAGGGGTTCCACATCCTCACCTGCTGAGTGCATTCATTAAGTGCTGTTGATGTATGATGTTGCAACGCGGAAGCGCCGTGCGAAGGTCGGACGCAAGGTGACGGCAGAGATGCATTCATCAGCGGAAAGACACCGTGCTTAAGCTTTGGCTCTTCGGAGGGCGCTAAATGATCCAAAGAGAGTTACGTTAAGTGTAATATAGCCATGTGATAAACTATATAAGATCTGGTCCATCCCAGCTTAGTAAGATGTTAAAAGTAAAAAATATTTTAGGACGACCGTTGAGCCGATTCTACTCTATGGCTCCGAGACATGGACACTTTCAAAGAATCTAGAGGAACGGTTGGATGGCACTTACACCCGCCTTCTGTGTTGGTAGAGCCACCCATCGACTGATCTAATATTATGGCCTTCCCCGTGTTTCTTCACTAGTCCGATCCAGAAGAACACAGTTCTTCCAGGTCAAAAGATATATCCCCCAAAAACCTATTGGACAGAATGCTATTATAGGACACTTAGTTACATCCACAGCAAAGAACATGACGTCCGGCTCTCACTCACTGTGCTGTTTATAAATGGAAACTATAAATGGATAAAAGAGTTCAAATGTAACGGTCGATCCAGACATACTGAAGAGCGGAAACACACGCACACGGTCGGCACACGCACACACACACACAACGCATGCATGCATGCACGTATACTCACACACACACAGTGTCACACACAGTCACGCACACAGACATACACACACACACACACACACACACACACACACACACACACACACACACACACACACACACACACACACACACACACACACACACACCCGCATCTCTTCTCTATTTCCATTAGGCTGACAGGCAATTAGTTCTGATTTCATCATGGCACAGTTCCTCACGCACACTTTTAATAAACAGGAGATTGTCATTTTTCTACCGCCCGCCGCCACAGAAAACTAGCGGCATTGTGTCCTGTCTGCTTATTAACCCATTCTGGGCGGGAACCCCTTTTGGTGTTAGCATTATGTTATGCTTTAGCTTTTGAAAAATAGCAGATCTACAAGCTCATAGCGCGACACTCGGTGGCGCGCTATGAGCTTGTAGATCTGCTATTTTTGACGTAGAAGACATTTTTTGAATCTGATCTCAGGTCAGAACGGGTTAAGGGGGTGATTGTATGTAGCGCTGCATCAGGCCTGCAATCAACCCGCTTTCTGTCTGGAGGAAAACCTCATACAGTATGTCCAAAATAGCAGCGAGAGTAACAGATCTACAACCTCAACATGCTTTAGTACTGCTGTATAGTGCTATAGTAAGAGTAACAGATCTACAACCTCAACATGCTTTAGTACTGCTGTATAGTGCTATAGTAAGAGTAACAGATCTACAACCTCAACATGCTTTAGTACTGCTGTATAGTGCTATAGTAGAGTAACAGATCTACAACCTCAACATGCTTTAGTACTGCTGTATAGAGTAACAGATCTACAACCTCAACATGCTTTAGTACTGCTGTATAGTGCTATAGTAAGAGTAACAGATCTACAACCTCAACATGCTTTAGTACTGCTGTATAGTGCTATAGTAGAGTAACAGATCTACAACCTCAACATGCTTTAGTACTGCTGTATAGTGCTATAGTAGAGTAACAGATCTACAACCTCAACATGCTTTAGTACTGCTGTATAGTGCTATAGTAGAGTAACAGACCTACAACCTCAACATGCTTTAGTACTGCTGTATAGAGTAACATATCTACAACCTCAACATGCTTTAGTACTGCTGTATAGTGCTATAGTAGAGTAACAGATCTACAACCTCAACATGCTTTAGTACTGCTGTATAGTGCTATAGTAGAGTAACAGATCTACAACCTCAACATGCTTTAGTACTGCTGTATAGTGCTATAGTAGAGTAACAGACCTACAACCTCAACATGCTTTAGTACTGCTGTATAGAGTAACAGATCTACAACCTCAACATGCTTTAGTACTGCTGTATAGAGTAACAGACCTACAACCTCAACATGCTTTAGTACTGCTGTATAGTGCTATAGTAGAGTAACAGACCTACAACCTCAAAATGCTTTAGTACTGCTGTATAGAGTAACAGACCTACAACCTCAACATGCTTTAGTACTGCTGTATAGAGTAACAGATGTACAACCTCAACATGCTTTAGTACTGCTGTATAGTGCTATAGTAGAGTAACAGATCTACAACCTCAACATGCTTTAGTACTGCTGTATAGAGTAACAGATCTACAACCTCAACATGCTTTAGTACTGCTGTATAGAGTAACATATCTACAACCTCAACATGCTTTAGTACTGCTGTATAGTGCTATAGTAGAGTAACAGATCTACAACCTCAACATGCTTTAGTACTGCTGTATAGTGCTATAGTAGAGTAACAGATCTACAACCTCAAAATGCTTTAGTACTGCTGTATAGAGTAACAGACCTACAACCTCAACATGCTTTAGTACTGCTGTATAGAGTAACAGATGTACAACCTCAACATGCTTTAGTACTGCTGTATAGTGCTATAGTAGAGTAACAGATCCACAACCTCAACATGCTTTAGTACTGCTGTATAGAGTAACAGATCTACAACCTCAACATGCTTTAGTACTGCTGTATAGAGTAACATATCTACAACCTCAACATGCTTTAGTACTGCTGTATAGTGCTATAGTAGAGTAACAGATCTACAACCTCAACATGCTTTAGTACTGCTGTATAGTGCTATAGTAGAGTAACAGATCTACAACCTCAAAATGCTTTAGTACTGCTGTATAGAGTAACAGATCTACAACCTCAACATGCTTTAGTACTGCTGTATAGAGTAACATATCTACAACCTCAACATGCTTTAGTACTGCTGTATAGTGCTATAGTAGAGTAACAGATCTACAACCTCAAAATGCTTTAGTACTGCTGTATAGTGCTATAGTAGAGTAACAGATCTACAACCTCAAAATGCTTTAGTACTGCTGTATAGTGCTATAGTAGAGTAACAGATCTACAACCTCAAAATGCTTTAGTACTGCTGTATAGTGCTATAGTAGAGTAACAGATCTACAACCTCAAAATGCTTTAGTACTGCTGCATAGTGCTATAGTAGAGTAACAGATCTACAACCTCAACATGCTTTAGTACTGCTGCATAGTGCTATAGTAGAGTAACATATCTACAACCTCAAAATGCTTTAGTACTGCTGCATAGTGCTATAGTAGAGTAACAGATCTACAACCTCAAAATGCTTTAGTACTGCTGTATAGTGCTATAGTAGAGTAACAGATCTACAACCTCAAAATGCTTTAGTACTGCTGTATAGTGCTATAGTAGAGTAACAGATCTACAACCTCAAAATGCTTTAGTACTGCTGTATAGAGTAACAGATCTACAACCTCAAAATGCTTTAGTACTGCTGTATAGAGTAACAGATCTACAACCTCGAAATGCTTTAGTACTGCTGCATAGTGCTATAGTAGTATAATCAAGTTAATTTACGAAAGAAAAACACAAAAAGATAGAATATGGAGATACACAAGGTGGTTTTGTTTTGTATACACGGCATGCAGCGACTGAATCAATAAGGAACAATCGGCACAGGTCTCCACCAGGGCAGCTCAGGTTGTGGCCTCCTGGTGGCGCTATAACAGGCTGTTGAGGAATATTTGGGGCAGAGGTTCGTCGTTGGCATCCAGGGCGTGTGTGTGCAAAGTTTGGCATGGATCGGGCCAACGGTGCCGGAGATTAGCTGATAACGGACACACGGAAGGACACACACACACACACACACACACACACACACACACACACACACACACGGACGGACGGAGTGCAAAACATACTCTCCCCCCATGCCTTCGGCCTGGTGGAGACAATTACTACCAATACAATTGAACATGCTCACCTAAATTCATACACGGAAATAAGGCTTAATTAATGATGTACTAATAGGCCTACATTCATGTTAATTAATGGTTAAGTCGCTATATGGCCAAATAATGGTCCCAGAGGCTCACACAATTATACCGTTAACCCATTTTGGTGTTGGCATTATGTTTTAGCTTTAGCTATTGAAAAATAGCAGATCTACAAGCTCATAGCGCGCCACCGAGCTTGTAGGTCTGCTATTTTTGAAAAATCGAAGAACGACTGACATAGAAGACATTTTTTTAATCTGATCTCAGGTCAGAATGGGTTAATACAATGTCCAAGGCTAAGTTCATATTAAAGCTGCTATAAGCAATACTATGTCATATTTTTAATGGCCTTTTTATTTTTTGTAGTCTTTGTGACAAACAAAGTCATTAAATGTTTTGACATATTCTTGCTTATAGCAGCTTTAATGTTTAAGGTTAAATAGTTCATCTGACAAAACAGTGGAAAAAAAGGTTGGTATAGTCTACGAATAGACTATGAAATGTAATAATTAAGTGAGGCGGTATATCATAGATAGAAGATGAATAATGAAATATTGTTCTGTGCCGTTCGTTGTTGCCTGGGCTCTGCAGAGCGATGCTTTGAGGAAGACATAAAGGTTGTGAGACTTCAAAGGAATGGAGGCAGAATATAAAGCCTTGATATATGATGGTGTGATCAATAGATGGGCTGGCTGTCTCCTGCTGAAAGGCCCACACCCCCAGTCACCCCCCCCCCACATATAGTATGAATACATACTATATGTGAACAGATTTGACTGAGAGACTGCCATCGCGCAAATTCCAGCTTTTCACCAGAGGAGAAACACTTTTTCTTTTTTTTTCTCTCAAAAATGAGTTTATAGCACAGGCAGACTCTTCACATACTAGAGCATGTCTGGAAAAAATGTCAGAGCTGAAATCGACATGTAAATATGAAATAAATGCTTAAACATGTAGCTAGGTGTAATGTTAGAGACCACAGAAGACATGTAAATATGAAATAAATGCTTAAACATGTAGCTAGGTGTAATGTTAGAGTCCACAGAAGTGAACCTTTCAAGCCTGTTTTCTCAACTCGCTGTTTTCTGCAAGACATTACTCTATAAGGCCTAATAAAAAAAAACTTTGGTTTCCGGTGGCATTTGGTGAAAAAAAAAAGAAGGTCAGAATGCGACCGAGTAAGACCCAAAAGGTCTTTATTAAAATTAAAATTATCTTTGATGAGACCATTGGGACGCGCAAAGTCAAAATAAAGTTTTCTTTCGTCTAAAATATCACGTGCGCAAATGTTTTGGAATGCGTCATCGCGAGGAGACGCACAACCCAACACAACACAACAGTGACAACATACAGCATGGACCTGTGCACGGTGTCTGTGACTGTCCACTGCCCGTGCAAAGCACCGCCACAGATCATACGATTGAGTACAAAAACATTTGAAGACATAATTAAGGAGGTGAAACCGTGCCAGTGTCGGTTTAAGTCTGCAGAAGGGAGACACGACCGAGCGGATAAATGGACTATCATCTCAGCCGACATACTCTCCCCCCCCACCCTGGAGCCTCTAGGCGCCCAGGCTGGGCATGTTTGACTTTCGGTATCTAGCCCTGAGATGCGAGGAGGAGGAGGAGGAAACCCATTCGGCTCATGCTTTATGCTTCTACCCCGTCAGAACGTTAGCTTAGCCCCATATATGTGCCCTCTCCCTACGCTCATTCTGTAGCTCCGAGCTACAGAATGAGAGAGGAGAGGGCACATATGGGGCTAACGTTAGCTATGTTTTTGTCTTTTAATAACTAGCACTATAGCTAGCTATGTTGATGCCAGCAACACATTCTAACTTTTTATGTCAAAACATGAGCTGGAAAGCAGAGGTTGTTTTACGTTAGGTGGGTTGTTGCTGACACCAATGACACCGTTACCTAAAACTGGATGGCCAATAAATGAAGTACGCGTGATTTCACAATGTTTACAAGCATGAAAGATTCATGCCACCCCAAAACACAGGCGCAACTAAATAAAATAGGGGGCTTGCAAATGTAGTCTTAGACCTGCCATGATTCCACAGTTCAAATGAACTGAGTTGCAGGCAGGAGGAGGCGCAGCAGTTTGACGTGACTGTGCATTTCATTACTGTCAGAGCCTTCTAGTTACTGTAAGACAGTACAATTTACAATTTAGGCATTTATCAGACGCTCTTAATCCAGAGCGATTTACATTAAGCAAGGACAAAAAGCATGGGAATACATCACATAAAAATAATTTATCATGAAACATGCATATTAAGTATTCAACCAGTGTGTGGACATTCTATTCAAAGTTTTCAAATGTTTAGCTGTAGGCATGTAGTGTTATGTGTACTTGAACCATTCATTATTTAAAAGATGGTATTTCAGGCAAATATTGAAGTTATTAAAAAAGAAGCCTATCCATCATTGCCGTAGGAAAAAAAAAGTTAAAAAAAATCCTTGCTACCCATCCTTCCCACGAATAAATAAATAAAATAAAATAAAATAAATTCCTTGCTACCCATCTTTCCCACGAAAAATAAAATAAAAAAATAAAATAAATTAAATGCCCTACCTACTCAGCCCAAAAATGACAGCCAATCGGAAACCAAAGGCCTAAGCCATATCTACAAAACTGGTGGGTCAAACTGAACAACCAATATGTCAATTTGAAGCTATGATTCCTTGCTTTCATATGACATGAAAAAACGAAAATTCAAAAAAATCCAATGGCCGTCCCTCAGTCAAATTTAGTCACATATATCGTTGCTGTCGTGCGTAAAACCTCATATCTATAGAGGGTATGCGTGTGACATCATTATTCATCATACCCGGAAGTTATGCAGGAACGCCCACTGAGTGTCGAAAAACTACTTTTTTGTACATCCAACAGAAAAAGTCACTTTTCCATACCCTCTATACATATTTTAACTTTTTGTTGGGTGTTTTCCGCCCACATTTTCTTACTTTTGCTATTTTTGTTTGGGTTTCCACCTGGCTAAACAACTTCTCATAATTGTCAAAATATAAGGCTGTCCTTTATTGGTAAATTGTGCATTCATATAGCGTCTTTATCCAAGGCGCTTTACATATAGATTGTGCATTACATTCACCCATTCACACACCTTTACATATAGATGTGCATTACATTCACCCATTCAAACACCTTTACATATAGATTGTGCATTACATTCACCCATTCCACACCTTTACATATAGATTGTGCATTACATTCACCCATTCCACACCTTTACATATAGATTGTGCATTACATTCACCCATTCACACACCTTTACATATAGATTGTGCATTACATTCACCCAATCACACACATTCATTCATACACCGATGGCGGCTGAAGTCTCCTGAACTTGAACGAAGCATTGAACTTTAATTTGTTTAGAAATCCATGTCGTTACACCACATCTCCACTAAAGAGCGCGCCCCGAAAATAGCTGATCTACAAGCTCTCAACGCGTCGCAGCGCGACACGTTGAGAGCTTGTAGATCTGCTATTTTTTGTCCAAAAGTGCCCTCTTAACAGGATTTCAACCCCTGCCCCTCTCTAACACTCTCTAACACGTCCCTGGACAGCACAGACACTTTGATTAACCCCGTTCACAACGCATCGTTGTGTTCTGCTTGTAAAACAAGGGTTTGTACAAATGGAACCCCGTGGGTATAAATCCATCCGTCCACATGTGGACAGCAATACAGTATAGCATCGCCGTCACAGTGACTGATCACTACACCTATACTGTACTAACAGAGCACTGACAAGACAAACAGTACGTGGTCCACGTTCTCTTCTGTCTCTATCAAACGCTCTCATTAGCATATAGCATGCTGCATGTACTGTAAATGGATTCTCTCCCTCCCCATTCTGTGCTGCTGTCCACACTGTCACAGCAGTGAACGAACGCACCAGACAGGGATATATCCTACTGTAAACGTCTCTGTGTGCGTACGTACGGTTGTAATGCACGTAACTCGAGAACCGCTTGACCCACCGACTTCATATTCGACACACGCGTTCCACCCCCCCACAGGGAGGTGTGCAGTGCCCGGTATCGAGTCGGTCGGACCCACGGTTCTCCAGAACCACCACAAAAGGCTCTGGTCGCAGGCTCTGCCAGTGGGCCTAATGAGGCCAACTCCTTTCACCTGGGCCAGGCTCTGCCAGTGGGCCTAATGAGGCCAACTCCTTTGACCTGGGCCAGGCTCTGCCAGTGGGCCTAATGAGGCCAACTCCTTTCACCTGGGCCAGGCTCTGCCAGTGGTCCTAATGAGGCCAACTCCTTTCACCTGGGCCAGGCTCTGCCAGTGGGCCTAATGAGGCCAACTCCTTTCTTTTTTATTTTTTTTAATATTTTTTATCCCACGATTTTGTAACCCATTTTTCACCCCTGTGTAAATTATCTAATGTGATCCTGGGCTCTACACACCCTCCACCAACCTAGTCCCCATATATGGGGGACAAGGGGAGAGCAACGGACATGAACTCATGCTTCCTTCATGCCAGAGTGTCCAAGTTGCTCCTTTACACCTGACAGGGGGGAGTTTCCCTGGTTGGACGTAGCGCGTGGAAGGAACATGTTATTCCAACCAGGTCCTTTCCCCTCCTTTCACCTGGACAATTTCCAGCCTCTGCCTCCGCCAATTGAGGCTCAACCTATCAGGCTCTGCCAGTGGGCCCAATTGATTGCCAAGTACACTTTTCAGTTTGCAGTCTTCACACACACACACACACACACACACACACACACACACACACACACACACACACACACACACACACACACACACACACACACACACACACACACACACACACACATCACCATGTGGGACACGGGCTGACAGTTAAAACGGGTGCTATGGCAACGTATATCATTAGGTTCCCAAGTTGCATCGTTCCCAAGTAGGCCGGTGGGCGACAGGCACGTCTACTAGCCTATAGCTACCCTCCCATCACGTACCTGTAGGCGCACGGATAAAACCAGTGGCGGAAGAAGTAGTACTCAAAATTATTTTTCACTTAATATAGCCTAAACTAAGTAAACACCCTGTATTCCAAATTGTACTTTGGTAAAACGTTTTCAATTATTTGCATCAACTTATAAGTATAAATGTATATAATATACTTATATTTGCATATATACACCAAAGTTAAAAAAGGCCTACTAAAAATGTTCAAAATGTGTCCAACCTTTTATTGAAAATAGCCAATCTATACAAGCTCACAATCTACTAGGTCGTCGTGACAACGAGTTGTGACTGTGAGCTTGTAGTTTGTCTATTTTCTTTTTTATTGACAAAGTAGGCTATAAAATAGGGCTTAAGGACAGGTTAATTGGTTGTGGTTGTGTATGTTTTGTTACAATAATCTACAAGTAATTAAAGTTTCTAAATAATTGCAGTGGCATAAAAAGCACAACATTTGCCTCCGAGTTGTAGTGAAGTATTCACTACAACTCACTACCACTTCACTACCACCGGTGGTCCCCGGACCACCAGTGGTCTGGGGACCACCGGTGGAGTAAATACTGAAGTAATGCACCTCACAACCGGAGTAAAAAGGTACTTGGCTATACCTTCCACCCCGGCGGTAATTACCGCCATCATGGTGCAGTTTTCTACAGCCCTCCTCCTCCCCTCTAGGTGTGCACAGATAAAATAAAAATAATCCCTCACAAGCCAACCTGACTGCATGCGTTCGTTTCCTTCCAACGCTACGGCCGTCGTCGCCATAGAAACATAGAAACTTGGCACAGCCAGCGCGTGTCAGAAGATGATAAAAATTGGGCCGGTTCAAATATGGAGATTTGATCTGACTGGAGGCGCCTGGGAGAGAGAGAGAGAGAGAGAGAGAGAGGGAGGAAGACCACCATGGATGAAGAGGAGAGAGAGAGAGAGAGAGAGAGAGAGAGAGAGAGAGAGAGAGAGAGAGAGAGAGAGAGAGAGAGAGAGAGAGAGAGGGAGTGCCGCGCTACAAGCTTGTAGTTCTGCAATTTTTGAAAAATCGTGACAATGTGGCGCAAATCTTTGAATATATATTCTTTCAGGGCGTTTTTAACTCAAATCTTTGCTTCTGGGGGGGGGGGGGGGGGGGGTCCCTGGAACAACATATTTTCAGATTGGGGTCGGTGGCCAATTACATATAATCTTGGGAGTCCTTGACATGAAAATGTTTGAGAACGACTGACATATAAACATAGATTTTTCAGAAAACTGTAGAATGGAGCTCAGGTATAAATGGGTTATTATACTGTAAAGTGAACCATGGAAAAAAAATACTTATAAGCAATATTGGTGTTTTCCTGGAGTCTGAATACAGTGGTAGAAAGTAACTAAGTACTCTTCCTCAAGTAATGTACTGTACAGTATTCGAGTACAACTTTGAGGTAAAACCATAGACTCCATTACATCTGGACTCAAATATTGTACTTTTTAGTCTACCACAATAATTGGACAATTATTATTTAGTTACAATAATTCACTTTCAGATTTAGGTTATTATTACAAAACATAATTAGCCTATAAATTATGTTAACTAATTAAGCCCTATTTTATATTATGGCTATTACAAAATAGCCAATCTACAAGCTCATAATGCGTGGTGAGCTTGTACAGTAGATCTGCTATTTTCAATAGTTTGATGGGGAAAACAACCTGGTGGCGAGAAAAAAAAAAATATATATATATATATATATATATATATTTATATATATATTTATATATATTTTTGTCAATTGAAACTTAATACTAATTATACTGAACAGTATTAATGAATAATTTTGCAACATTACATGATTGACAGTGACATGACTCACATGCTGATTGGCTCAACGGGGCGCTGGATTTTAGTGCTAATTTGCTTATTTCCATCGCTCGAAAATCCATGTTTTTGGTGTAAATCCTGGGTGCAGTACTTAGTTTAGACAGTTTTTGGTTCAGACTAGTCATTGGTTAGATCAGTCATTAGTCCTACAACTACAACCTATCTCAAACCCTCTCTTCATAATGAATCCATGTTTTTGGTGTAAATCCTCTCTTCATAATGTCAACAGTATGTGTAGCATTACACTTTACTCCATAGTAGTAATGCCGTTGCTGTGTTCCACCCGTAAAGCATGAAGTCTCGTCTATCGCGAGACTTCGCGAGCTCCATACAAGTGGATGGAGCTCGCAAAGTGTTGCAAAGTCTCGGAAAAAAGCAAATTAGAACTACAACCCATCGCCCCATTGAGGGCTTATGGTAGGGTATAGTGGAAAATAGCCAATAATGTGTTTTTTGCACAAAATGACACCTGGACCACTTTGGTGAGGACCTGACAACGACAACTAAAGGTAAGAAAGCCTTCGAGCACGAAATTCTCCTTTACTTTTCAGGATTCAAATAAAAAAGTGGTGCAACTCCCCCCCCCCCCGCCCACCCCCACACCCCCTCTCTCTCTCTCTGTTTCTGGCACAACAACAGCGCCCCTACTGGTACTAATAGTCATACTCGTGCTCACAGTCACATACGTAGGTGCGCATGGGTGGGTGGGTTAACGTCACATAGGCGGACACGGACATTGCTGTTCCTTGGAGTGGTTGCACCACTCAAAAATATCAAAAGTAGCAGAACTAGACCTACAAGCTCTATCATTCTTACATGTAAACAATCTGAGGGCTTATTTGTCCACCACTGTGAACAGTGGGGGGGGAAACGTGTGTTTTGTTTCCCTGGTGTGTGAATGAAAGCCCTTCTAAAAGCAGTAATACAGAGACACAGTGAACAACCTCCATGTGGTGTGTTTTGTTTCCCTGGTGTGTGAATGAAAGCCCTTCTAAAAGCAGTAATACAGAGACACAGTGAACAACCTCCATGTGGTGTGTTTTGTTTCCCTGGTGTGTGAATGAAAGCCCTTCTAAAAGCAGCACCTCGTGCACACAGGGGGCGACATGACGCTGATGAAGCAGAGCAATAAAAGACGGTGTTTTACAACGACGTGCGGACAGAGAGGAGAGGAACAAAACACCGCCGAGCATCACCTGACGGTGTTTTACATCGTGCGGACGGAGAGGAGAGGAACACAACCCGCTGAGCATCACCTGCAACGACTGGAAGGAGATTCTTCACAGAGATTCATAATGCCATTAACACGTTGGCGGCATGACCCCGCGGTCCACGCTGTTTAATCCATTCTGACCTGAGATCAGATTCTAAAAATGTCTTCTACATCCTGACAGTTTTCTGAAAAAGCTATGTTTCTATGTCAGTCGTTCTTCGATTTTTCAAAAATAGCAGATCTACAAGCTCGTAGCGTGCCACTCGGTGGCGCGCTACGAGCTACGGGCGCACTAATCAAACAACGGCAAATTAACCCATTCTGACCTGAGATCAGATTCATACGAGGTTTTCCACTGGACAACACACTGGTCTGATAAACCCATTCTGACCTGAGATCAGATTCTAAAAATGTCAGTCGTTCTTCGATTTTTCAAAAATAGCAGACCTACAAGCTCGTAGCGCGCCACTCGGTGGCGCGCTATGAGCTTGTAGATCTGCTATTTTTCAATAGCTAAAGCATAACATAGTGCTGACACCAAAATGGGTTCCCGTTCAGAATGGGTTAAACACATT
Source organism: Protomyctophum parallelum (assembly GCF_964188405.1). NCBI lineage: Eukaryota > Metazoa > Chordata > Actinopteri > Myctophiformes > Myctophidae > Protomyctophum > Protomyctophum parallelum. Next base: position 33,385,607 of record NC_139710.1, read on the forward strand.
AAACAAATAGCGGGTTTAGCGTGGCTACAATATGAATTAAATAATTTAAAGCCCTCAAAGTTTTCAAAAGGTTTGCCAAAAGGTTTGTGCCAGGGACCCCAAAAGAGAACATTTGTGTTAAAAATGTCAAAATGATTAAAGACACTTTCAAGATTTTTCAAAAATGTTCAAAAATAGCAGGTGATGTACAAGTCCACAGCACGGCACAAAGAGACTCGCTGTGAGCTTGTATGTCTGCTATTTTTGAATAGCCAATGCTAAACTATAAAATGACACAGATGCTTTCCCGGTTGAGACCAATTATTCTAAAAAAAATTCTTAAAAGATAAAAGTTTTCTGAAAAACTTGACAACTCTATGTCAGTGGTGCTCAACCATTTCCAGGACCCCCAGAACCGTAATTATGGGGGGCTAGGACCCCCAGAATTATCTGTATTTGGCTGCGGACCCCCATCTGAAAATATGTTGCTTCAGAAGCAGAAAATTTGAGCAAAAACGTTCGCTCTGAAAGAATATATATTCAAAGATTTGATCGACATTTTCACGATTTTTCTAAATGGGTGGAAGTCTTCACTATACTGCAACCATCAATTAATTCTTGATTTATCAAATGTTTTTATTTCCAGAAATGTGAAGTTACGAATATATACGTAGCTGGCAGAAAAATTATTAATAACTTTGGCTTCCGGTTGTACTGTAGATCTGCAATTTTATTTTTTTATTTTTGCAAATTTCTGTTGCCTATATTGACAAGGGGGCAACATCTTATTAAAGTAAATATTTCCTCAAAATTAATATTTATAAAAATAAAATAAAAATCTTTCTAAACAATGAAATTGATTAGTTCAGACTATACTCTTACTTAATTCAGTCACACAACAGTGCCAAAAACAGACGACCTACAAGCTCACAATGAGCTGCGTACGGTACGTACGTGAGGCGTGGTGAGCTTGCAGCTCTGCGACGTTTCGCTGCTGCGGGACACCACTGTGTGTCGAAGCACACATCCTCCTCCTCCTGTGATTGGCATGTGAAGTATATCCTATCGGTAATCAATAATCCTCCTCCATTACCCCGATCGCCAGAGACCGCAGGGCGAAGCGAACACTGGGGGTCTGCACTAGGCTGCATGCCTTAACTCGTTCAGGGCGGAAACCCCTTTTGGTGTTTTATAAGCATTGATATACTATTGAAAAATAGCAGATCTACAAGCTCATATCGCGGCACCGAGTGCCGCGATACGAGCTTGTAGGTCTGCTATTTTTTTTTTATCGTGAAATGTGGCGCAAATCTTTGAATATATATTCTTTCAGAGCTGACGTTTTTAACTCAAATCTTTGCTTCTGGGTCGTCTCTGGAACTACATATTTTCAGATGGGGGTCGGTGGCCCAATTACATATATTTTTGGTGGTCCTTGACATGAAAATGTTTGAGAACCACTGACTGACTGAAAACGGTCAGGATTTTGTAGAATCGTCCCCAGGTCTAAATGGGTTAATAAACATGACTATGGATTGATTCGTTTCCTGACCTCCAACGACAGTGAGGGATGAGGCTCTGCGTTGAACTTCCGATGCCGTGTATGGACTGCTGATCACGGAGGACAGGGAAATATGAGAGTGACGTGTGTCGCGTGTGGTAAATACTAAGTCACCTTTTATTTAAACACGTGGGGAAATGTCACTCATGTTTATATAGACCGATTCAGAAACGGGTCTCATGGTCGCAGGCAACGCATTTCCTGTAGGCGGAGACGACATATCTGCGGTTTAAACCTCTTCTACTACAGTGAACGGCAGAGTGACTGATGTTAGTTTGCCTCAAACGTTACTCTTTTACCTGTTTTTTACTAACACTAACAATACAAAGATGACCCAGAACATCGGGATGAACCTGTGTAGTTTATGGCTGCTCCAACAGTAGTGGCAACATTCCCAAAAAAAACTAACGAAAATTAATGTCAAAATATCTACCGCGGTGGCTGAGACCAGAGCCATTGAGTAATGGTTGAGACAAAGCAGTGGAAGGTCCTGAAAGTCAAAGCAGCGGACATGTGTGAGCTTGAAAATCTGCCATTTTCGCCTCACCTATCAGAATAGAGACTATAGGATTCAAGGGGTTAAATAAATGACTTTACATTATAGTCAAACATTAGACTGATGCACATCGGATTGTACAGGATGTGCTGTGCCTCCACGCAAAACTCATAACACGTAAACCCTGATAATGTATTTTGCTTTACACTGACATAGCCTACATGTACTTAGATCATAAATGTTATTTGATCATTTACGAACGAAGACACAAAAAGTGAAAATACGGAGATGAGAGGTTTCTGTCCGAGAACAACGATAGATATGTTGTGTTGTGACTCAGCAGACATGGATGTGTGTGTGTGTGCGTGCGTGCGTGCGTGCATGCGTGCGTGCGTGCGTGCGTGCGTGCATGCATGCGTGCGTGCGTGCGTGCGTGCGTGCGTGCGTGCGTGCGAGCCACCAGAGAGCCCCAGCGGTGCAGGCCAAGGGTACGAGGAGGACACTCTCCCTATCTTGCCAAATTAAATCACACAGACTGCATCAGGGTGAATAAACTGTGGGGATTTGGGACGGCTCCCAGAAAGGAACCAGGTCTGCAGAGAGACAGGACCCCACCCTGGTGACCTGAGGAGAACCATAGGAACCAGAGACCCCACCCTGGTGACCTGAGGAGAACCATAGGAACCAGAGACCCCACCCTGGTGACCTGAGGAGAACCATAGGAACCAGAGACCCCACCCTGGTGACCTGAGGAGAACCATAGGAACCAGAGACCCCACCCTGGTGACCTGAGGAGAACCATAGGAACCAGAGACCCCACCCTGGTGACCTGAGGAGCACCATAGGAACCAGAGACCCCGCCCTGGTGACCTGAGGAGAACCAGGAGGAACCAGAGACCCCACCCTGGTGACCTGAGGAGAACCAGGAGGAACCAGAGACCCCACCCTGGTGACCTGAGGAGAACCATAGGAACCAGAGACCCCACCCTGGTGACCTGAGGAGAACCAGGAGGAACCAGAGACCCCACCCTGGTGACCTGAGGAGAACCAGGAGGAACCAGAGACCCCACCCTGGAGACCTGAGGAGCACCAGGAGGAACCAGAGACCCCACCCTGGTGACCTGAGGAGAACCAGGAGGAACCAGATACCCCACCCTGGTGACCTGAGGAGAACCAGGAGGAACCAGATACCCCACCCTGGTGACCTGAGGTCCACCAGGAGGAACCAGAGACCCCACCCTGGTGACCTGAGGAGAACCAGGAGGAACCAGATACCCCACCCTGGTGACCTGAGGAGAACCAGGAGGAACCAGAGACCCCACCCTGGTGACCTGAGGTCCACCAGGAGGAACCAGAGACCCCACCCTGGTGACCTGAGGAGAACCAGGAGGAACCAGAGACCCCACCCTGGTGACCTGAGGAGAACCATAGGAACCAGAGACCCCACCCTGGTGACCTGAGGAGCACCATAGGAACCAGAGACCCCACCCTGGTGACCTGAGGAGAACCAGGAGGAACCAGAGACCCCACCCTGGTGACCTGAGGAGAACCATAGGAACCAGAGACCCCACCCTGGTGACCTGAGGAGAACCATAGGAACCAGAGACCCCACCCTGGTGACCTGAGGAGCACCAGGAGGAACCAGAGACCCCACCCTGGTGACCTGAGGAGAACCATAGGAACCAGAGACCCCACCCTGGTGACCTGAGGAGAACCATAGGAACCAGAGACCCCACCCTGGTGACCTGAGGAGAACCATAGGAACCAGAGACCCCACCCTGGTGACCTGAGGAGAACCAGGAGGAACCAGAGACCCCACTCTGGTGACCTGAGGAGAACCAGGAGGAACCAGAGACCCCACCCTGGTGACCTGAGGAGAACCATAGGAACCAGAGACCCCACCCTGGTGACCTGAGGAGCACCATAGGAACCAGAGACCCCACCCTGGTGACCTGAGGAGAACCAGGAGGAACCAGAGACCCCACCCTGGTGACCTGAGGAGAACCAGGAGGAACCAGAGACCCCACCCTGGTGACCTGAGGAGCACCAGGAGGAACCAGAGACCCCACCCTGGTGACCTGAGGAGAACCATAGGAACCAGAGACCCCACCCTGGTGACCTGAGGAGAACCAGGAGGAACCAGAGACCCCACCCTGGTGACCTGAGGAGAACCATAGGAACCAGAGACCCCACCCTGGTGACCTGAGGAGAACCATAGGAACCAGAGACCCCACCCTGGTGACCTGAGGAGAACCATAGGAACCAGAGACCCCACCCTGGTGACCTGAGGAGAACCAGGAGGAACCAGAGACCCCACCCTGGTGACCTGAGGAGCACCAGGAGGAACCAGAGACCCCACCCTGGTGACCTGAGGAGAACCATAGGAACCAGAGACCCCACCCTGGTGACCTGAGGAGAACCAGGAGGAACCAGAGACCCCACCCTGGTGACCTGAGGAGAACCATAGGAACCAGAGACCCCACCCTGGTGACCTGAGGAGAACCATAGGAACCAGAGACCCCACCCTGGTGACCTGAGGAGCACCATAGGAACCAGAGACCCCACCCTGGTGACCTGAGGAGAACCATAGGAACCAGAGACCCCACCCTGGTGACCTGAGGAGAACCATAGGAACCAGAGACCCCACCCTGGTGACCTGAGGAGAACCAGGAGGAACCAGAGACCCCACCCTGGTGACCTGAGGAGAACCAGGAGGAACCAGAGACCCCACCCTGGTGACCTGAGGAGAACCAGGAGGAAACAGAGACCCCACCCTGGTGACCTGAGGAGCACCATAGGAACCAGAGACCCCACCCTGGTGACCTGAGGAGAACCAGGAGGAACCAGAGACCCCACCCTGGTGACCTGAGGAGAACCATAGGAACCAGAGACCCCACCCTGGTGACCTGAGGAGCACCATAGGAACCAGAGACCCCACCCTGGTGACCTGAGGAGAACCATAGGAACCAGAGACCCCACCCTGGTGACCTGAGGAGCACCAGGAGGAACCAGAGACCCCACCCTGGTGACCTGAGGAGAACCAGGAGGAACCAGAGACCCCACCCTGGTGACCTGAGGAGCACCAGGAGGAACCAGAGACCCCACTCTGGTGACCTGAGGAGAACCAGGAGGAACCAGAGACCCCACTCTGGTGACCTGAGGAGAACCAGGAGGAACCAGAGACCCCACCCTGGTGACCTGAGGAGAACCATAGGAACCAGAGACCCCACCCTGGTGACCTGAGGAGAACCAGGAGGAACCAGAGACCCCACCCTGGTGACCTGAGGAGAACCATAGGAACCAGAGACCCCACCCTGGTGACCTGAGGAGAACCATAGGAACCAGAGACCCCACCCTGGTGACCTGAGGAGAACCATAGGAACCAGAGACCCCACCCTGGTGACCTGAGGAGAACAAGGAGGAACCAGAGACCCCACCCTGGTGACCTGAGGAGAACAAGGAGGAACCAGAGACCCCACCCTGGTGACCTGAGGAGAACCATAGGAACCAGAGACCCCACCCTGGTGACCTGAGGAGAACCATAGGAACCAGAGACCCCACCCTGGTGACCTGAGGAGCACCATAGGAACCAGAGACCCCACCCTGGTAGCCTGGGGGTCCACCTATGCTTTCTATGGCATACATAGGCAATAAAAAGGTCTGGGTTTCCGAGGCTATACCGCCCTGGTGACTAGAGAGAGGAGAACGCGTATGACGCGCACCTGTCTGGAGCTGGTGTCGCTCACCCCCAAAAATACCAGATCTACAAGCTCACACAAGCTTTTGGGGTCAAGGACCCCAAAAATGATATGTAATATGCCTCCGCCCCCCCCCCCCATCTGAAAATTGTTCCAGGGACCTCCCCAGAAGCAAAGATTTGAGTTAAAATGTTCACTAGTCTGTAATAATATAATATTAAAAGATTTGAGGCACATTTTCACGATTTTTTCCAAAAATAGCAGATCTACAACCTCGTAGCGCGGCACTCGGTGCCGCGCTATGAGCTTGTAGATCTGCTATTTTTCAATAGATAAAGTTCAAGATAACGGTTAAAACACCAAAAGGGGTTCCCGTACAGAATGTGTTAAGGCATGACGGTGGTAGGTGAAGGCTTGCAGATCAATGCACATCATGACTATAAGCTACACCAATAATTCATGCCCTGGGCGTACACGACGCTGGCGCACCTGCCGAAGATATCGCCCATTTTTCCCCGGCATGCAACATGCGACACCGACGTGTACGATGAGTAATTTATAACTTCAGGCGTCCTTCGGTCCCATGGGGATCGTATTGAGCAGCAGCCTCGACACTGTCCGAGTCGCTCGCTCTCTCTCGCTCAACGGGAGAATGGCGTGAAGGGGAGGAGGGAGGGTAATTGACCTCGGACACTCTATTTATCCCATTTAGACCCTGAGGACGATTCTACAAAATAATGTCTTCTAAATCCTGACAGTTTTCTGAAAAACCCTATGTTTCTACGTCAGCGGTTCTCAAACATTTTCATTGTCAAAGACCCCCAAAAATATATGTAATTGGTTGGCTAATATGTAGTTCCAGGGACCCCCCCCCCAGAAGCAAAGATATGAGTTAAAAACGTTCGCTCTGAAAGAATATATTAAAAGTTTTGCGCCATATTTTCACGATTTTTCAAAAATAGCAGACCTACAAGCTTGTGGCGCGGCACCGAGTGCCGCGCCACGAGCTTGTAGATCTGCTATTTTTCAATAGCTAAAGTGTAACACAATGCTTAAAACCCGCCCATAACGGGTTATTTTGGCCAAATTGATTCTGCCTGTCAGCGAGCCAACATCACCTCCCCCTCTGTCTCTCCGTGTTGTTCTCTGTGCTGTTGTTCTCAGAGCAGTCTCAACAGTAAGAGCAGACGTCCTTCACTAATGCATCTTTTTAGGGCTGTGTTTATCGATAATATTGTCTAACTGTTACAAAAACAGCAAAAGTATAGCATGAAAAAAAAACATTGCATGGATGCACCTGAGGATGCTAACAAGGTCACCGGGGGTTTCAACATCATACTCCTCACTCAGGCGACCCAGGCGGGGGTGATCAAGTCCCGACTTACGTCCCAGTATAGCTACCCTCGATCAGACCCACTAGGGTAAGACCAGGCCACACAATCCGTTCCTCCTGAACTACTCTCTCACAGTGTCCAGGGCCAAATTATCCATTGGGCCAGTGGGGCCGTGGCCCAGGGGCCCTTGGCTCTCAGGGGCCCATCAAGGAAACTGGATCGCACAGAACTGGGTTTGAGGCTCTGAAATTGGCCATTGATTTAGTTACGAAAAAAACACAAATATTCTGCGTGCTCACACGCTATGGGGGCCCCAAAACATTACCGGCCCAGGGGCCCTTGTGGGGGTTAATCCGTCCCTTACAGTGTCCAAATGTAGTTGTCTGTAACTCTTACGACTTTCACTCCATCACAATTCAAAGACAAATATTGTACTTTTGAACTAGGTACACTACATTTCTAGGAAGGGTGAAAAGGGTACATTTAATATGACTTGAACCCTATTTCAAATGCAGTGAAAGCAGCTGTTATATTCTCTGTGAAATGAAAATGTGCAAGTCAGGCTTTTTCTTTGGGTGAGAAACACATTCTTTAACGGGGTAACTGATGTGGAGAGACGGCTGTTGCTAGGCATTATGGGCTAATGTAAAAATCACTAAAAGACATTTAGATTTCAGAAGACCCATTTTTCCCCCTCAAATATGTTCTTCAGCTGACATATTTTTCCTAATCTTTTACCAGTCCTCTCAAATCACTGCCTGATGCTCTTTGCTCACATGAACCACACTATGAATTTATCCCATTCACGCCGGGGGAACCCCTTTTGGAGTTTGTGTTACTGTATACTTTAGCTATTGAAAAATAGCAGACCTACAAGCTCATAGCGCGGCACCGAGTGCCGCACTATGAGCTTGTAGTTCTGCTATTTTTTTATAATCGTCAAAATGCGGGCGCAAATCTTTGAATATATATTCTTTCAGAGGGAATGTTTTTAACTCAAATCTTTGCTTCTGGGAGGGGGGGTCCCTATTTTCAAAAGGGGGTCGGTGGCCAATTACATACAATTTTGGGGGTCCTTGACATCCGTATACTGATACAGAAACATGAGGTATTTCAGAAAACTGTCAGGATTTATAGATTTTTTTTTTTCGATGCGAGGACTAAATGTGTTATGGACACTCAACCCGCCGCTCCGCTGTCTGCTTTAACCTTCAGATATTCACCCAAATGAGATGGAATGAAATATGAAATATGCATACCGTATAAAACTGGCTCAGCAAAAGTGCCTTCTGAACAAAAGGCTTTAACCCATTCAGGCCTGACGACGACGTCGAAATTTAAAAAAAATAAAGTCTTCTAAATCCTGACAGTTTTCTGAAATACCTCATGTTTCTGTATCAGTGGTGCTCAATATTTCATGTCAAGCACCCCCAAAAATTATATGTAATCGGCCGCCGACCCCCATCTGAAAATATGTTGTTCCAGTGACCCCCCCAGAAGCAAAGATTTGAGCTAAAAAACGTTCGCTCTGAAAGAATATATATTCAAAGATTTGAGGACACATTTTCACGATTATTAAAAAAAAATAGCAGATCTACAAGCTCATAGCGCGGCACAGAGTGCCGCGCTATGAGCTTGTAGATCTGCTATTTTTCAATAGCTATAAAACACCAAAAAGGGTTTCCCGCCCAGAATGGATTAATGAGCTTTAAGCGTGGATAAATAATCCCAGTTCCGCAGCGTAGGCCTACAGTCCATTTAATTGTGTTACTTATCAACTTGTCAGAGAAATCCATACATGCATACATACTGGATGTGGGAACACTCACTGTCCCTTAATGGACCACGTACAGTAGAAATCCATACATAGCGGAGCGGACTCTTCCAAACAGCACATTGAGCACAACACTCACTCACTGTCCCTTATGGGCCACGTACAGTAAATAGAATTTCGCATAGCTGGTTTTTCCAAACACCTGGTAATTCGGTGGCATCTTTCTTTCAAACTGCTCGTCCCTTAGAGTATATATGAATAGAGATGGCACCCGAGTTCTCCTTTCATCCACTTGCATTAAGTTGCTCAAAAGCACATGAGGCGATTTCACTCCTCCTTCCGGGTAGGAACAGAGTGCATTCTGGGATGGATTGGCCCCAAACACATAAACGCGCTGCCGTTGACTATCATTGCACGCGTTCACGTGCGTTCACGTATGAAACAGCGTTCACGTGAACGTCGTTGTTTTGAGCGTGTGGATTATTAAACACACCCCCCCCCCCCCCCCCCAGTCACCCACGGTGTTGAATACGCTCGGGGTCCATTTCACAGGAAAAGCTCCTTGATTTATGACAGCAGTGTGAGGTGGGCTGCAGTAGACTGATTTATGACAGCAGTGTGAGGTGGGCTGCAGTAGACTGATTTATGACAGCAGTGTGAGGTGGGCTGCAGTAGATTTATGACAGCAGTGTGAGGTGGGCTGCAGTAGATTTATGACAGCAGTGTGAGGTGGGCTGCAGTAGATTTATGACAGCAGTGTGAGGTGGGCTGCAGTAGATTTATGACAGCAGTGTGAGGTGGGCTGCAGTAGATTGATGACAGCAGTGTGAGGTGGGCTGCAGTAGATTTATGACAGCAGTGTGAGGTGGGCTGCAGTAGGCTGATTTATGACAGCAGTGTGAGGTGGGCTGCAGTAGGCTGATTTATGACAGCAGTGTGAGGTGGGCTGCAGTAGGCTGATTTATGACAGCAGTGTGAGGTGGGCTGCAGTAGGCTGATTTATGACAGCAGTGTGAGGTGGGCTGCAGTAGATTTATGACAGCAGTGTGAGGTGGGCTGCAGTAGGCTGATTTATGACAGCAGTGTGAGGTGGGCTGCAGTAGGCTGATTTATGACAGCAGTGTGAGGTGGGCTGCAGTAGGCTGATTTATGACAGCAGTGTGAGGTGGGCTGCAGTAGGCTGATTTATGACAGCAGTGTGAGGTGGGCTGCAGTAGGCTGATTCATGACAGCAGTGTGAGGTGGGCTGCAGTAGGCTGATTTATGACAGCAGTGTGAGGTGGGCTGCAGTAGGCTGATTTATGACAGCAGTGTGAGGTGGGCTGCAGTAGGCTGATTTATGACAGCAGTGTGAGGTGGGCTGCAGTAGGCTGATTTATGACAGCAGTGTGAGGTGGGCTGCAGTAGATTTATGACAGCAGTGTGAGGTGGGCTGCAGTAGCGACAGCAGGTAGAGCGACAACAAGAGAGAGAGCCGGGCGCGGCGCATTAAAAACCAGCAGGGGCGTGCACACATAGACAACAAAGGGGGCTTGAGCCCCTGCCCCTTTTACCCGTCTGTAAAACAACTGCCCCTCTCCAGACCACTACATGGTGAAAGAAATGAGAAATCAAATGCCACTCCTTTCCCATGACATTCCGGAAGGCAGCATTTGCAGGAGAACTGCTTTTTTCGCGAAGTCTCCTGAACTTGGAAGTTGGAACGCAGCATTTTGTGTTGAACAAATTTGTTTAGAAATCGATGTCGTTACACACCGCATCTCCAGTAGATTATGGGCTCCATTTTCGTCACCGCTAAACCCCTTATCCCTAAACTTCTTTGCCTTTTTTTTTTTTTTACTATTTTGCAAAACATTTTTGAATAGTTCAACTAGCTATAATCTACATTGACACGTTGTGAGCTTGTAGACTGGCCATTTTAACTATTCAAAAATGTTTTGCAAAATAGTTTAAAAAAAAGGCAAATAAGTTTTATAGGGATAATGGGTTTAGCAGTGGCGGGAAAGGAGCCCAAAGAGTGCTGGGTTGCAGCGCGACGCGTTGTGAGCTTGTAGATTCGCTATTTTTTGGTCCAAAAGTGCCCCTCATAGCAGGATTCCAGCCCCTGCCTCTGTAACCACTCTCTGCCCGTCCCTGGCAGCCAGCATAAACCTGACAGGTGGGAAAGCATGATAAATTACGGACAGTGGCTGAGAAGACAGTGACAGCTGTGCTTCCTGCTCCAGCCCAGCGTGTGTTCCAGATGATGGCTGACAGCACAAGGTAAACCTCCTCCTCCTCCTCCCAGAAGAACACAACCTACCGCCTCCAACCACAAGGTAAACCTCCTCCTCCACCTCCTCCTCCTCCTCCTCCCAGAAGAACACAACCTACCGCCTCCAACCACAAGGTAAACCTCCTCCTCCACCTCCTCCTCCTCCCAGAAGAACACAACCAACCGCCTCCAACCACAAGGTAAACCTCCTCCTCCACCTCCTCCTCCTCCCAGAAGAACACAACCTACCGCCTCCAACCACAAGGTAAACCTCCTCCTCCACCTCCTCCTCCTCCCAGAAGAACACAACCTACCGCCTCCAACCAAAAGGTAAATCTCCTCCTCCACCTCCTCCTCCCAGAAGAACACAACCTACCGCCTCCAACCACAAGGTAAACCTCCTCCTCCACCTCCTCCTCCTCCCAGAAGAACACAACCTACCGCCTCCAACCACAAGGTAAACCTCCTCCTCCACCTCCTCCTCCTCCCAGAAGAACACAACCTACCGCCTCCAACCACAAGGTAAACCTCCTCCTCCACCTCCTCCTCCTCCCAGAAGAACACAACCTACCGCCTCCAACCAAAAGGTAAACCTCCTCCTCCACCTCCTCCTCCTCCCAGAAGAACACAACCTACCGCCTCCAACCACAAGGTAAACCTCCTCCTCCTCCTCCTCCTCCTCCCAGAAGAACACAACCTACCGCCTCCAACCACAAGGTAAACCTCCTCCTCCACCTCCTCCTCCTCCCAGAAGAACACAACCTACCGCCTCCAACCACAAGGTAAACCTCCTCCTCCACCTCCTCCTCCTCCCAGAAGAACACAACCTACCGTCTCCAACCAAAAGGTAAACCTCCTCCTCCACCTCCTCCTCCTCCCAGAAGAACACAACCTACCGCCTCCAACCACAAGGTAAACCTCCTCCTCCACCTCCTCCTCCTCAGTGTTGTTTTTGGCAGGCATTTTTTAGATTTAGTCAGTCTTAGTCTTTTGGAAAAATGCTTAATTAGTCTTAGTCAGTCTTAGTCATTTGGAAAAATGCTTAATTAGTCTTAGTCATTTATATCCTTGATAGTTTTAGTCGACGGAAACTCCTAAGGGTTTTAGTCAGTTTTAGTCATTTTAGTAAAAGGTTTTAGTCCATTTTTAGTCAATTTTTTTTAAATGTCTTTAAATAAAATGTCTATAGCTACAGGTATTATTAATACATTGGCATTGGAATCAAGGTTGACAGGTTGTCATTGTCATATGAAGCTATATGATTCCCTGCTTTCATATGACATGAAAAAAATAAAAATACAATGGCAGTCCCTCAGTCAAATGGTCACAAATATACCGGTATATAACGTCAACTGAGAGTTCAGATGCAAATAATAACATAAAAATAAAATGTATGATAGGCTATTTCATATACCGGTAATATCTAGGGATGCACCGAAAGGGAAGTTCTTGGCCGAAACCGAATATAGGAAACAGTTGGCCGAAAACCGAAAACCGAATACCGAATAGCCGAATACATCTTTGTTGTAAAGCTACCTGATTATGGCAAAAGACATGATTATGGCAAAACCCAACTTAAATAATAAACACTTATGCGTCCATTAAAAAACATCTAATTAATTGGAGGCCTTGTGATTAATTAATCTCAATTAATCACATTTTAATCGCATATCAATAGGCCTATTTGACCTGAACTGTGAGCTTTTTTTTCTACATAAGCATAGGCAATGAAACAAGTAGTAATAATAATAGTGATAATAATATTATTTATATAATGCTTCTCTGAGTACTTAAAGACACTTTTCAAGGAGAACATGAGAAAACAAATAAAAACAACTTTATTAGAGAAAAACTAAGACTATGGAATAAAATAAATTAAAGTGGAATGAGATAGCAATATTCCAGAGGTGGGTTTGAATTTATAGGTGGTGGCATGTCTCTGAATTTGCATTTTGTGTGCATTTTGACAGGTCTGCCTGCTGTGGACAGTGAAACCCTGAGCATTACAAAGGCAGACGCAACGATAGTCTATCATTCATTGTTAAAGCTCCAAATGATATTCCCATTCGTCTTTGTCTGCCCGTGTAAACGCAGCAGCGAGTGTGAGGGGTTGGGAAACGGATGGAAAGTACATAGTGTTATTAAGGCGGACTCCTTCTAACTATATGGAATAAACTAACGTTAGCTCCCATGCTAGCAGTAGCTTCCCTCGTCAGACAACACACCACCACCACAGATCGGGTGGAAGCTGCTGCCTAGCTGATATCACTGCTTGTGCCCGTGGATGGGAAATAAGATTTAAAAGGCTATGGAAGCTTGGATGAAAGCACAGATGTGTGCAATAAAGTTTTGTCATCCCTGTGCATCCCGTCTGCTGCTCGTGTGTTGTGAGTCTGACGCTGGACTCGCTGCCTGCTGATGCAACAGATGCATAGTTAAAGAGCGTCATAAGCATGCGCCCTTCCTGCGCTGGAAGTAGCAGATCTACAAGTTATCTACCCGTCGCAATGCACGGCACTTTGAGCTTGTACATCTGTGATTTTCCCGCAGTTTAGTTGAATTATATCGATTCACAACTTTAGGACACCTACAAACTTTGTTCGTCAATCCACTAACATTTTCGTCTAGCCTCGTCTTGTCAAACAATAACACACACACGTCTCGTCATCGTCATCAAACAGAGCTACGGTATTTAGCTCGTCAGCGTCAGTCTTGTCCCGAATAATTTTAGTGTCGTTCGTTTTAGTCCGTCTTAGTCCTGGAAAAAGGGGCGTTGACGTCGTCATTTACGTTATCGTCAGTCCTGACGAAAACAACACTGCTCCTCCTCCCAGAAGAACACAACCTACCGCCTCCAACCAAAAGGTAAACCACCTCCTCCTCCTCCAAGAAGAACACAACCTACCGCCTCCAACCACAAGGTAAACCTCCTCGTCCACCTCTTCCTCCTCCCAGAAGAACACAACCTACCGCCTCCAACCAAAAGGTAAACCTCCTCCTCCACCTCCTCCTCCTCCCAGAAGAACACAACCTACCGCCTCCAACCAAAAAGTAAACCTCCTCCTCCACCTCCTCCTCCTCCCAGAAGAACACAACATACCGCCTCCAACCACAAGGTAAACCTCCTCCTCCACCTCCTCCTCCTCCCAGAAGAACACAACCTACCGCCTCCAACCACAAGGTAAACCTCCTCCTCCTCCTCCTCCTCCTCCCAGAAGAACACAACCTACCGCCTCCAACCACAAGGTAAACCTCCTCCTCCACCTCCTCCTCCTCCCAGAAGAACACAACGTACCGCCTCCAACCAAAAGGTAAACCTCCTCCTCCACCTCCTCCTCCTCCCAGAAGAACACAACCTACCGCCTCCAACCAAAAAGTAAACCTCCTCCTCCACCTCCTCCTCCTCCCAGAAGAACACAACGTACCGCCTCCAACCACAAGGTAAACCTCCTCCTCCACCTCCTCCTCCTCCTCCCAGAAGAACACAACCTACCGCCTCCAACCAAAAAGTAAACCTCCTCCTCCACCTCCTCCTCCTCCCAGAAGAACACAACGTACCGCCTCCAACCACAAGGTAAACCTCCTCCTCCACCTCCTCCTCCTCCTCCCAGAAGAACACAACCTACCGCCTCCAACCAAAAAGTAAACCTCCTCCTCCACCTCCTCCTCCTCCCAGAAGAACACAACGTACCGCCTCCAACCACAAGGTAAACCTCCTCCTCCACCTCCTCCTCCTCCTCCCAGAAGAACACAACCTACCGCCTCCAACCAAAAAGTAAACCTCCTCCTCCACCTCCTCCTCCTCCCAGAAGAACACAACCTACCGCCTCCAACCAAAAAGTAAACCTCCTCCTCCACCTCCTCCTCCTCCCAGAAGAACACAACCTACCGCCTCCAACCACAAGGTAAACCTCCTCCTCCTCCTCCTCCTCCCAGAAGAACACAACCTACCGCATCCAACCACAAGGTAAACCTCCTCCTCCTCCTCCTCCTCCTCCTCCCAGAAGAACACAACCTACCGCCTCCAACCACAAGGTAAACCTCCTCCTCCACCTCCTCCTCCTCCTCCCAGAAGAACACAACCTACCGCCTCCAACCACAAGGTAAACCTCCTCCTCCACCTCCTCCTCCCAGAAGAACACAACCTACCGCCTCCAACCACAAGGTAAACCTCCTCCTCCACCTCCTCCTCCCAGAAGAACACAACCTACCGCCTCCAACCAAAAGGTAAACCTCCTCCTCCACCTCCTCCTCCTCCCAGAAGAACACAACGTACCGCCTCCAACCACAAGGTAAACCTCCTCCTCCACCTCCTCCTCCTCCCAGAAGAACACAACCTACCGCCTCCAACCAAAAGGTAAACCTCCTCCTCCACCTCCTCCTCCTCCCAGAAGAACACAACCTACCGCCTCCAACCAAAAAGTAAACCTCCTCCTCCTCCTCCTCCTCCCAGAAGAACACAACCTACCGCCTCCAACCACAAGGTAAACCTCCTCCTCCACCTCCTCCTCCTCCCAGAAGAACACAACATACCGCCTCCAACCACAAGGTAAACCTCCTCCTCCACCTCCTCCTCCTCCCAGAAGAACACAACCTACCGCCTCCAACCACAAGGTAAACCTCCTCCTCCACCTCCTCCTCCTCCCAGAAGAACACAACCTACCGCCTCCAACCACAAGGTAAACCTCCTCCTCCACCTCCTCCTCCTCCTCCCAGAAGAACACAACCTACCGCCTCCAACCACAAGGTAAACCTCCTCCTCCACCTCCTCCTCCTCCCAGAAGAACACAACATACCGCCTCCAACCACAAGGTAAACCTCCTCCTCCACCTCCTCCTCCTCCTCCCAGAAGAACACAACCTACCGCCTCCAAACAAAAGGTAAACCTCCTCCTCCACCTCCTCCTCCTCCCAGAAGAACACAACCTACCGCCTCCAACCACAAGGTAAACCTCCTCCTCCACCTCCTCCTCCTCCCAGAAGAACACAACCTACCGCCTCCAACCACAAGGTAAACCTCCTCCTCCACCTCCTCCTCCTCCTCCCAGAAGAACACAACCTACCGCCTCCAACCACAAGGTAAACCTCCTCCTCCACCTCCTCCTCCTCCCAGAAGAACACAACCAACCGCCTCCAACCACAAGGTAAACCTCCTCCTCCACCTCCTCCTCCTCCCAGAAGAACACAACATACCGCCTCCAACCAAAAGGTAAATCTCCTCCTCCACCTCCTCCTCCCAGAAGAACACAACCTACCGCCTCCAACCACAAGGTAAACCTCCTCCTCCACCTCCTCCTCCTCCCAGAAGAACACAACCTACCGCCTCCAACCACAAGGTAAACCTCCTCCTCCACCTCCTCCTCCTCCCAGAAGAACACAACCTACCGCCTCCAACCACAAGGTAAACCTCCTCCTCCACCTCCTCCTCCTCCCAGAAGAACACAACCTACCGCCTCCAACCAAAAGGTAAACCTCCTCCTCCACCTCCTCCTCCTCCCAGAAGAACACAACCTACCGCCTCCAACCACAAGGTAAACCTCCTCCTCCTCCTCCTCCTCCTCCCAGAAGAACACAACCTACCGCCTCCAACCACAAGGTAAACCTCCTCCTCCACCTCCTCCTCCTCCCAGAAGAACACAACCTACCGCCTCCAACCACAAGGTAAACCTCCTCCTCCACCTCCTCCTCCTCCCAGAAGAACACAACCTACCGTCTCCAACCAAAAGGTAAACCTCCTCCTCCACCTCCTCCTCCTCCCAGAAGAACACAACCTACCGCCTCCAACCACAAGGTAAACCTCCTCCTCCACCTCCTCCTCCTCAGTGTTGTTTTTGGCAGGCATTTTTTAGATTTAGTCAGTCTTAGTCTTTTGGAAAAATGCTTAATTAGTCTTAGTCAGTCTTAGTCATTTGGAAAAATGCTTAATTAGTCTTAGTCATTTATATCCTTGATAGTTTTAGTCGACGGAAACTCCTAAGGGTTTTAGTCAGTTTTAGTCATTTTAGTAAAAGGTTTTAGTCCATTTTTAGTCAATTTTTTTTAAATGTCTTTAAATAAAATGTCTATAGCTACAGGTATTATTAATACATTGGCATTGGAATCAAGGTTGACAGGTTGTCATTGTCATATGAAGCTATATGATTCCCTGCTTTCATATGACATGAAAAAAATAAAAATACAATGGCAGTCCCTCAGTCAAATGGTCACAAATATACCGGTATATAACGTCAACTGAGAGTTCAGATGCAAATAATAACATAAAAATAAAATGTATGATAGGCTATTTCATATACCGGTAATATCTAGGGATGCACCGAAAGGGAAGTTCTTGGCCGAAACCGAATATAGGAAACAGTTGGCCGAAAACCGAAAACCGAATACCGAATAGCCGAATACATCTTTGTTGTAAAGCTACCTGATTATGGCAAAAGACATGATTATGGCAAAACCCAACTTAAATAATAAACACTTATGCGTCCATTAAAAAACATCTAATTAATTGGAGGCCTTGTGATTAATTAATCTCAATTAATCACATTTTAATCGCATATCAATAGGCCTATTTGACCTGAACTGTGAGCTTTTTTTTCTACATAAGCATAGGCAATGAAACAAGTAGTAATAATAATAGTGATAATAATATTATTTATATAATGCTTCTCTGAGTACTTAAAGACACTTTTCAAGGAGAACATGAGAAAACAAATAAAAACAACTTTATTAGAGAAAAACTAAGACTATGGAATAAAATAAATTAAAGTGGAATGAGATAGCAATATTCCAGAGGTGGGTTTGAATTTATAGGTGGTGGCATGTCTCTGAATTTGCATTTTGTGTGCATTTTGACAGGTCTGCCTGCTGTGGACAGTGAAACCCTGAGCATTACAAAGGCAGACGCAACGATAGTCTATCATTCATTGTTAAAGCTCCAAATGATATTCCCATTCGTCTTTGTCTGCCCGTGTAAACGCAGCAGCGAGTGTGAGGGGTTGGGAAACGGATGGAAAGTACATAGTGTTATTAAGGCGGACTCCTTCTAACTATATGGAATAAACTAACGTTAGCTCCCATGCTAGCAGTAGCTTCCCTCGTCAGACAACACACCACCACCACAGATCGGGTGGAAGCTGCTGCCTAGCTGATATCACTGCTTGTGCCCGTGGATGGGAAATAAGATTTAAAAGGCTATGGAAGCTTGGATGAAAGCACAGATGTGTGCAATAAAGTTTTGTCATCCCTGTGCATCCCGTCTGCTGCTCGTGTGTTGTGAGTCTGACGCTGGACTCGCTGCCTGCTGATGCAACAGATGCATAGTTAAAGAGCGTCATAAGCATGCGCCCTTCCTGCGCTGGAAGTAGCAGATCTACAAGTTATCTACCCGTCGCAATGCACGGCACTTTGAGCTTGTACATCTGTGATTTTCCCGCAGTTTAGTTGAATTATATCGATTCACAACTTTAGGACACCTACAAACTTTGTTCGTCAATCCACTAACATTTTCGTCTAGCCTCGTCTTGTCAAACAATAACACACACACGTCTCGTCATCGTCATCAAACAGAGCTACGGTATTTAGCTCGTCAGCGTCAGTCTTGTCCCGAATAATTTTAGTGTCGTTCGTTTTAGTCCGTCTTAGTCCTGGAAAAAGGGGCGTTGACGTCGTCATTTACGTTATCGTCAGTCCTGACGAAAACAACACTGCTCCTCCTCCCAGAAGAACACAACCTACCGCCTCCAACCAAAAGGTAAACCACCTCCTCCTCCTCCAAGAAGAACACAACCTACCGCCTCCAACCACAAGGTAAACCTCCTCGTCCACCTCTTCCTCCTCCCAGAAGAACACAACCTACCGCCTCCAACCAAAAGGTAAACCTCCTCCTCCACCTCCTCCTCCTCCCAGAAGAACACAACCTACCGCCTCCAACCAAAAAGTAAACCTCCTCCTCCACCTCCTCCTCCTCCCAGAAGAACACAACATACCGCCTCCAACCACAAGGTAAACCTCCTCCTCCACCTCCTCCTCCTCCCAGAAGAACACAACCTACCGCCTCCAACCACAAGGTAAACCTCCTCCTCCTCCTCCTCCTCCTCCCAGAAGAACACAACCTACCGCCTCCAACCACAAGGTAAACCTCCTCCTCCACCTCCTCCTCCTCCCAGAAGAACACAACGTACCGCCTCCAACCAAAAGGTAAACCTCCTCCTCCACCTCCTCCTCCTCCCAGAAGAACACAACCTACCGCCTCCAACCAAAAAGTAAACCTCCTCCTCCACCTCCTCCTCCTCCCAGAAGAACACAACGTACCGCCTCCAACCACAAGGTAAACCTCCTCCTCCACCTCCTCCTCCTCCTCCCAGAAGAACACAACCTACCGCCTCCAACCAAAAAGTAAACCTCCTCCTCCACCTCCTCCTCCTCCCAGAAGAACACAACGTACCGCCTCCAACCACAAGGTAAACCTCCTCCTCCACCTCCTCCTCCCAGAAGAACACAACCTACCGCCTCCAACCAAAAAGTAAACCTCCTCCTCCACCTCCTCCTCCTCCCAGAAGAACACAACGTACCGCCTCCAACCACAAGGTAAACCTCCTCCTCCACCTCCTCCTCCTCCTCCCAGAAGAACACAACCTACCGCCTCCAACCAAAAAGTAAACCTCCTCCTCCACCTCCTCCTCCTCCCAGAAGAACACAACCTACCGCCTCCAACCAAAAAGTAAACCTCCTCCTCCACCTCCTCCTCCTCCCAGAAGAACACAACCTACCGCCTCCAACCACAAGGTAAACCTCCTCCTCCTCCTCCTCCTCCCAGAAGAACACAACCTACCGCATCCAACCACAAGGTAAACCTCCTCCTCCTCCTCCTCCTCCTCCTCCCAGAAGAACACAACCTACCGCCTCCAACCACAAGGTAAACCTCCTCCTCCACCTCCTCCTCCTCCCAGAAGAACACAACCTACCGCCTCCAACCACAAGGTAAACCTCCTCCTCCACCTCCTCCTCCCAGAAGAACACAACCTACCGCCTCCAACCACAAGGTAAACCTCCTCCTCCACCTCCTCCTCCCAGAAGAACACAACCTACCGCCTCCAACCAAAAGGTAAACCTCCTCCTCCACCTCCTCCTCCTCCCAGAAGAACACAACGTACCGCCTCCAACCACAAGGTAAACCTCCTCCTCCACCTCCTCCTCCTCCCAGAAGAACACAACCTACCGCCTCCAACCAAAAGGTAAACCTCCTCCTCCACCTCCTCCTCCTCCCAGAAGAACACAACCTACCGCCTCCAACCAAAAAGTAAACCTCCTCCTCCTCCTCCTCCTCCCAGAAGAACACAACCTACCGCCTCCAACCACAAGGTAAACCTCCTCCTCCACCTCCTCCTCCTCCCAGAAGAACACAACATACCGCCTCCAACCACAAGGTAAACCTCCTCCTCCACCTCCTCCTCCTCCCAGAAGAACACAACCTACCGCCTCCAACCACAAGGTAAACCTCCTCCTCCACCTCCTCCTCCTCCCAGAAGAACACAACCTACCGCCTCCAACCACAAGGTAAACCTCCTCCTCCACCTCCTCCTCCTCCTCCCAGAAGAACACAACCTACCGCCTCCAACCACAAGGTAAACCTCCTCCTCCACCTCCTCCTCCTCCCAGAAGAACACAACATACCGCCTCCAACCACAAGGTAAACCTCCTCCTCCACCTCCTCCTCCTCCTCCCAGAAGAACACAACCTACCGCCTCCAAACAAAAGGTAAACCTCCTCCTCCACCTCCTCCTCCTCCCAGAAGAACACAACCTACCGCCTCCAACCACAAGGTAAACCTCCTCCTCCACCTCCTCCTCCTCCCAGAAGAACACAACCTACCGCCTCCAACCACAAGGTAAACCTCCTCCTCCACCTCCTCCTCCTCCCAGAAGAACACAACCTACCGCCTCCAACCACAAGGTAAATCTCCTCCTCCACCTCCTCCTCCTCCCAGAAGAACACAACCTACCGCCTCCAACCACAAGGTAAACCTCCTCCTCCACCTCCTCCCAGAAGAACACAACCTACCGCCTCCAACCAAAAGGTAAACCTCCTCCTCCACCTCCTCCTCCTCCCCCCCAAAGAACACAACCTACCGCCTCCAACCAAAAGGTAAACCTCCTCCTCCACCTCCTCCTCCTCCCAGAAGAACACAACCTACCACCTCCAACCACAAGGTAAACCTCCTCCTCCACCTCCTCCTCCTCATCCCAGAAGAACACAACCTACCGCCTCCAACCACAAGGTAAACCTCCTCCTCCACCTCCTCCTCCTCCCAGAAGAACACAACCTACCGCCTCCAACCAAAAGGTAAACCTCCTCCTCCACCACCTCCTCCTCCCAGAAGAACACAACGTACCGCCTCCAACCAAAAGGTAAACCTCCTCCTCCACCTCCTCCCAGAAGAACACAACGTACCGCCTCCAACCAACAAATACGATCTGATGGCCTCGGCTCTCCGCTCAATGCCGCTCCCCATCATGCTCCACGGGCACACGCACGCACGCACGCAGCTTTCACTCTCTCTCTAAAAAAAGACATGGAGCGAGAGCCATTGCAGCCCCCAACCCTTGACGTGTTAAGAGGGCACTTTTGGACAAAAATAGCTAAAATAGCTGATCTACAAGCTCTCAACGTGTCGTGCTGCGACGCATTGAGAGCTTGTAGATCAGCTATTTTCAGGGCGCAACCCAGCACTCTTTAGCTAGTGGAGATGCGGTGTGACGACATGGATTTCTAAACAAATTTGTTCAACGCAAAATACTGTGTTCAAGTTCAGGAGACTTCAGGGAAAAAAGGAATTCTCCTGAATGCAGCCTTCGGCATGGCATGGAAAGGAGAGGAGAGGCATTTAGCATCTCTTTCACCGTGTATTAAATGCTTCATTCGTGGTCTGGAAAGGGCAGTTGTTTTACAGACGGGTAAAAGCCAAGGCCTTGAATTCAGGGAGATTTGAGCATGCTTTAGTTTTAGTTGCATTTCTGATCGAATATTATATGAATATAAAATTAAATTCTTAGTGGCATAAAAAAGTCTCAAATCTAATTATAACTAAAAACCTAAACTTGCAGAAACCACAAGATTATACTCTCCAGTCAAACTCGGTCCCCTCAGTCTCCCGGATGCCTGGATGATCATTACATCAACGTGGCACAGAGATCACTTCTTACGTGATACTGTACTGTACTGTACTGTACTGTACTGTACTGTACTGTACTGTACTGTACTGTACTGTACTGTACTGTACTGTACTGTACTGTACAGTACAATGCAGGAGCTTATGCAAGAGCTCCTGTTCTGGGTATAAGCTTTGAGGCCGGAGGGGCTGAAGTGGTCGACATGATGGGCCGACCGTGATGAGCCCGTTCTACATTCACAGAGGACCGGAAAGAAATGGACCAGAAAGATGATGATAACTTGACCCGACCCATGCTAATTGATTTGTGTGTGTGTGTGTGTGTGTGTGTGTGTGTGTGTGTGTGTGTGTGTGTGTGTGTGTGTGCGTGCATGCGCTTGTTGCTGCGTGCGTGAGTCATTATCATGTGGCCTCAGTGGGAGAGTATACACGCACAAAAGATGACCCCTTACGAAAGATTTGTCTCAAGGCAAAACGCCTTTTTCTGTGGCTGACTATCACAGGAATGTAAAGCATGGGTAATGAGGCTGCCCACCCACTCCCCCCCCCCCCCTCCCCCCCATGATGCGCCCCCCCCCCCCGAACCCAGCACAAGGTCCAAGGAAGAAATGTGCCAATTACTACTGTAGATGTAATCTTATTTTTCCCGGGCATCTAATACAGTACATTACATTCAATGGGTCTTTTCTAACATGCTGACTATAGTGCAATACTAACACATATTGCATTGATATATTTAGCCCACTTATTATGGGTTAAAGTTCCTTGACACATAGGCAATAAATCACACAAAATGTATCCGTCATGATTTAAACTCAAGTCCCTGAGGGAAAGGATTGAATTGACTTGTGATCTAAAATAAAATGCTACCATGCAGTGTTGGGTTTAGGTTTAGCTAAGGTTGACTCAATTATTCAGGTCATTTCAGCAGCATTGTTATGACTACAGAGAAAATTAGAACATCTAAAAACAAAACTACATTAAACACATTTAGTGCCGGAAGTGCATCAAAATAGAAGCTCCGGGGTGCCAGAGTTGTCTGATCGCTTTTACTCTGAAAGCCGTGAACCGGAAACACTTTCCTAAAAAAGTTGACTTTACAAAGTAACCTCACATCCCCGATCATCTTAATTATTTTTTTACGCTCCAAAAAGCGTTCATATTTTGCGGGAGAGACGGATAAGGAGCAGAAATGAAGCGCCAGCATATCGATCCATTCATCACCACGGAGAGCGCCCTGGATTAGGAGATACGAGTCATTCTTTCCGCCGCCGCTAACATGGGAGTCAATGACAAGCTAATAGTTGCACAGAGCGTTAGCGTACGGAAAGCGAAAAGCGAAATGCCAAAAAAGAAATAGGACAAATTCTGAATATTGCCCCGTGTCACTAGGACGTCACTAGGACGTCCACAGACGTCGATGGCACACATTTTTCGGAATCCTTATGACGGCCTCATGTGTCGTATGAACTGAAACGGTTAAAGCTCACCTCACCTATCCCTGGAGGGCACCACAGACGATCTGTTGACCTCCATCTCCATCCCTCTCGGTCCTCAGCAGCGGTCATTGACACTCATGTGAGTTTCAAGTGAGTCCATTCCTCCGATGTTCTCTTATCCCATTGTTTCTTTTGTCTCCCTCTTCGCAAGGCCTGAGGATCTGGTGATGTGTCCGTCGTCCCAGTGTTGTTTTCGTCGACTAAAACTAAATAAAAACTAAATAAAAACGAATCTATGATGACTAAAACTAAGACTAAATATACTGACAATTTCGTCAACAAATAAAAACTAGACTAAAATGTTAGGAAGGGACTAGTGGACGAGAGATCCAGTTTTATGCTGCGACGCGTTGTGAGATTGTATATCTGCTATTTTCTGATATTTTCAGCATGCAACCAAAGTGTAAAATATGTCATTACAACGACATCAAGGCCTGTCGAAACACATTTTAGTCGACTAAATCAACTGTAGATTTAGTCGACTAAAATCGTATGACATTTAGTCGACTGAAACTAGACTAAACAATAGAACATTCCAGGCGACTAAAATGTGACTAAAACTACGTGAAAACTATTCAAGAGACTATGACTAAAACTAAAATAGAAATTTGCTGCCAAAAACAACACTGGTCCGTCCGTCCGTAGTACCACCTTGGTTTACGCTTCATGACCGTGGTCAGAAGGTCATCATGTGGGCCGATGGATGGCATGGCTGATCTTTGGCCGTATACTTCCACGTTTGTGACATGTTGGGTGAAGGAGACGGGTCTTCTGTAGCATCTCATCGCCATACTCTGTGTTCTCTTCTGTAGCTCAGCTGTAAAGAAGAGAATAGAGAAGCATAGAGAAGGATTATTATGTCATTAAACACTACGGTATATATTATAAGCGATGGCTTACAGCAGTATTGACGGTGGTATACAGTATATGGTCCTTTAATCATCACACGGCCTGCGAGAATCATTTCAAGACAGACTGAAAGCTACTTAATTATAATTCATATTCCCTGGAAGCAGGTGTTCTGGAAGTGGTGCCAGCGGCGCGCTGAGAGACCGGTCCACTGGACTGGGTCCAGCAATAATTCATCAAAGGTATTTGGAAACTGTAAAAGTGGATAGACCGAAAAGTACAATACCCAAATTATTGAGTTTCTTTGCCTAATGTGTATTCAGTGGCTAGGAATGATTTTCCACCCAAATACCTATACCTCATCAGGGAACTTTAAATTGAAATGGACTTATACTTCCATATAGTCTCAAGGCAGGACCTTCAAAGCATTCCCTTAAACACGCTACACTAAACGTAGATTACATTTTTAATCTGTTTCAGTCTTTTATCTTCGCGACTGTGGGAAGGAAACCTTGCATGTCCAAAACTGTCACTTCTCGAAAAGACACAGTGACCACTTAAATGATCTTAGTTAGAGTGTATTTGTTGGACGTCAATGTATAGAAGTGGTTCTCAAACTTTTTCTTTCAAAGGACTCGCAAATTAGTACGCATTTGGCTAAAACATATACAACATATATTTGGCAAAATATGTTGTGCCCCCCCCCCCCCCCACCCCATACAAAATTAGTTTCCTTTTTTTATTATGATTATTATTTTTAAAAATCACTGTTTTCAATATTCAAGATTTTAGGCAGCCTCAGATCTACAAGGTCAGCTTTTAGATAGACCCCTATGAAAAAAACAATTACTAAAATGACTAAAATTGTACTATAATAAAGTACGCCTACTACGATAAAGGCAATCTTTCATTTCAATCATTTGACCGTTTCACTGAGTCACTGATCGCGACACCGACTGACAAAATGTGCCTCCACAACTAACTGTGACTCAACTGTGACTCAACGCTGAAACCTCTAATGACTTTGTTTTTATGCCTACTGTCACATCGGTTTACAGGTGGAAAAGAGTTCAAACAACATGGTATAGAATAGAGAGAGAAACGGGAAAGAAGCTACGACAATATCAAATGCAGTGGAGGAAAAAGTATTCAGATGTTTTACTTAAAGCTGCTATAAGCAAAAATATGTCACATTTTTAATGGCCTTTTTTTCTTTTGCTGGTAATGGGTAAAAAGCTCCCCCAAAAAATTTAGTCTCTGTGACACATCTAGGGGCCGCAATCTGCATTCAAAGATGATCCTAGAAGCTTTGTCATTGGTCGAAAAATAAACCCGGTCGCAATGACTAACCAATCGGGAAGCAGACAGGCAAATCGACCAATGACATTATTACCAATGACAATTGTCAAATGTCAATGTTAATTACCAATGACATTACGTTATTTTGATCAACGTTTGCCTGTTATCTCTCCTAATGGTACCAGCATCAATACAGCATGGAATTGGTGGACATCTTATCCAACAACAACAACAATATATTCAAAGTTTTGGTTCCGAGAGGCTAAATGTCATCAAATGGTGGTTCCGTGGCTCAAATGGGTCTGAGAGGCTAAATGTCATCAAATGGTGGTTCCGTGGCTCAAATGGGTCTGAGAGGCTAAATGTCATCAAATGGTGGTCCGTGGCTTTAATGGGTCTGAGAGGCTAAATGTCATCAAATGGTGGTTCCGTGGCTCAAATGGGTCTGAGAGGCTAAATGTCATCAAATGATGGTCCGTGGCTCAAATGGGTCTGAGAGGCTAAATGTCATCAAATGGTTCCGTGGCTCAAATGCAGAATAAATAATGGGCCTTGATATGAAAAGGGTTGAAAACTTTACAACCAAAATAATATAAAGGGGCCTGCATGTTTAAAAAAATACATGGAATTGAGGAGGTATACTATATCACATTATTATCTGGTGCAAGTCATATACTGTAGCAGCGGCAGATTATATAGCAGCTGCTATGGAAAAATGGTAAATGGTGCATTTATATAGCGCCTTTATCCAAGGCGCTTTACATAGATTGTGCATTACATTCACCCATTCACACACACACATTCATACACCGATGGCAGCGGAAACCATGCAAGGCACCAACTAGCACATCGGGAGCAATTAGGCGTTCAGTGTCTTTGCTCAAGGACACTTCGACACTAACTCACTAAAGAGATAACTTCATATAGAAATAGGCGTTCCAAAGCCCTCTTTGTCATGTTGTTGTCGGTCAATTGTCAAGATACAAACAAAGCATTTACTGTACAGTACAAGCACAATGCTCCTCATAATAAATGTACTGCACTCACAATCACTTGCAAAAGACGTTAAGTGTGTAGGAGAGAGGATGCTGTCCTTGAGGAGCTGTGTGAGGTGCAAAGGAACGTGTGCGTGTGTATGTGTGTGTACTGCAACTGGAATACCAAACAACTCGCCCCTTTACCAACTCGCCCCTTTACCAACTCGCCCCTTTACCAACTCGCCCCCCAGGCGTACAGCCGGCGGAACTGACCCTTTAACAAACTTTTTAAATTAGTGGACAAGTTACGCTTTCTTTTGAGGTATATGCTGTGTGATTCTCGCTATATAAGAGAACATTTACTTTCGGCCTATAGGAAAAGTTTGTTCGTCCAATGCTATCATCGTATAGCAGTGAGGGCCATGCAGTTAATCAGAATGGTTAGCAGTGTTTGTGTTAATTAGAAAATCTAGGTTAATAAATAATAACTGCATTGGAGCAACTGGAACACATAGGTCCATTTTCTGAACAGTAACCGTCTTGGACATAGATAGGTTTTCACCTGACAGCCTATGATTATATATATTTTTTTAATATATTTTTTATCCCACAATTTTGTAACCCATTTTTCACCCCTGTGTCAATTATCTAATGTGATCCTGGGCTCTACACACCCTCCACCAACCTGGGGAGAGCAACGGACTTGAACTCATGCTCCCTTCATGCCTGAGTGTCCAAGTTGCTCCTTTACACCTGACAGGGGGGAGTTTCCCTGGTTGGACGTAGTGCGTGGAAGGAACACGTTATTCCAACCAGTTCCTTTCCCCTCCATCAGGCGCCCCGGCTGGCCAGGGGGAGGCAGTTTCAGCCTATGATTATAAAGAATCCAACATCAGCGTCATGTTGATTGGGTACATTATCCATACATACAGCCCTGTCCCCAGAGCCTAAGCCTATTACTGTAGCTGGCACCTCGGAACAGATACAGTATATACTGTCAGTCTAAATGCAAGAATTTGTACAATATTCTGTTTGTGGTTGATGATGATGATGAAGGCAATCCCCATACAGTACTATTCCTGACTTGGCATCTGTTCTGTGTTGGAGTCCTTGATGGTGTCATCTGTCTTTTATAAGTCGATCCTCAGTGTTAATTTATCCCATTTAGACGATTCTATAAAATGTCTTCTAAATCCTGACAGTTTTCTGAAAAAACCCATGTTTCTATGTCAGTGGTTCTCAAACTACTTCATGTCAAGGACCCCCAAAAATATATGTAATTGGCCGCCGAGCCCCATCTGAAAATATGTTGTTCCAAAAAAACGTTCGCTCTGAAAGAATAATATATATTCAAAGATTTGCACCACATTTTCACGATTTTTCTAAAATAGCAGACCTGCAAGCTCGTAGCACGGCACTCGGTATGCGCTATGAACTTGTAGATCTGCTATTTTTCACTCGGTGGATGCAACTGCCTTCTTCAGGGTAGTTTACACACTGTGTAGAAGTGTACAAATTCTTGCATTTATACTGGCAGTACAGTATATCTGTTCCGAGGTGCCAGCTAACAGGATCTGGGGACAGGGCTGTATGGATAATGTACCCAATCATCAAAATAATGACACTGATGTTGGATTCTTTATAATCATAGGCTGTCAGGTGGAAACGGAAACCTTTATATGTCCAAGATGGTTACTGTTCAGACAGATAATATCTGTTATATTATAACCTGTGTTCCAGTTTCTCCAATGCAGTTATTATTTAGTAACAATCCGCTTGTTATAACTTTTAATTGGTTCAATAGATAAGTTCACACTCGCACTCGAAAGCTTTCACTTTTAACCCATTCTGACCTGAGATCAGATCCATACGAGGTTTCCACTGGACACACACTGGTCTGATTAATTCAGAGAAATAAAAATGTAACAAAACAAAAAAAGAAATATGGTGAATGGTGAAATCCAAAGTTTCTGCCCGACAGCAACAATATATAGAGTGAATAATACTTTTAGACCATATCCGTGGTCATCATATGGGCATACCTAACAATGGATGCCAAAGAAAATGGGCAATTTCTCATTTTTATATCAAAAGTCCATACAAATATTTTTGTAATTACTTCCCGAAAACAAAAACGTGCTGCGTGATGACATGTAGAGATACACATCGATAAAAGCCAATAAAAATGAAGCTCACCAGTTTGATTCCCATGCTTCATTATTTTAAGGATTATGTTATGTTACACTTTATGAAAAATAGCAGATCTGCAAGCTCGTAGTGCAGCACTCGGTATTTTATTTAATCGTGAAAGTGTGGCGCAAATCTTTAAAAATATATCCTTTCAGAGCGAACGTTTTTTAACTCAAAACTTTGCTTTTGGGGGATCCCTGGCTGGAACAACATGTTTTCAGATGGGGGGTTCGCAGCCAAATACAGATGATTCTGGGGGTCCTTGACGTGAAAAAGGTTGAGCACCATGACTGAACAGAAAACTGTTAGAATTTAGAAACCACATGCTGAGGCTCATACTGGTGCTGCATCAGTTGCTATGGGATTAACCCATTTTGGGCTGAGGTCCATTAAAAAAAAAAGCTTCTAAATCCAAAAAGAAATCTGAAAACCCCATGTTTCTATATGTCAGTGGTGCTGAACCTTTTTCATGTCAAGGACCCCCAGAATTATCTCTATTGGGCCACGGACCCCCACCTCAAAATATGTAGTTCCAGGGACCCCCCCAGAAGCAAATATTTTAGTTAAAAATCTTCACCTTGAAATATATATTCAAAGATTTGCGCCAACATTTTCACGATCTTTCAAAAATAGCAGACCTATACAAGCTCGTAGCTTTTAGATCTGCTATTTTTTCAATAGCTAAAGTATAACATAATGCTTGAAACACCAACAGGGGTTCCCGCCCAGAATGGATTAACCCATTTTGCGCGGGAACCCATTTTGGTGTTAGCATTACGTTATGCTTTAGCTATTGAAAAATAGCAGATCTACAAGATCATAGCACGCCACCGAGTGGCGCGCTACGAGCTTGTAGGTCTGCTATTTTTGAAAAATCGAAGAGCGACTGACACTTTTAGAATCTGATCTCAGGTCAGAATGAAAACTGTCAGGATGTAGAAGACATTTTTAGAATCTGATCTCAGGTCAGCATGGGTTAATGATACACTGTATAGTCGCTGAGAATACACTCCGATGCCATTGTAACACGCTGCTCATTGTAATTAGCTTTAGATTGCCTCGCCGTCTCTCTGAGGGCATGAAGGCGACGGAGTGTTTTTTTATTAATATAAATATTTAGCACTTTCGGGTTTTCTCTGCACTGATGGATCCCTTGTTTTTTAATGGCTTATCACAGCCGTTCAAAGGGGGGGGGGGGGGGGGTGCAACGTGTACTGAAAGAAAACAAAAAATCTGCCTCAAACACGTCTCAACAACAGGGAGGAGTCATTATGCCAGATTATTGTTGTTGTAATTATTAATAATTACCATTGATCGGATCATTGATCAGCAGTCCTGCCATTGATGCAGACGACAAACATCTGCGTCACACCCTCCCATGCAGTCTGAAAAGGCCTTTAAGGCTGGATATAAAATCCTCAATGTTTGTTCATTTAAATCTATTTGTAACCTGCATGAGTTCTCTGTCAGAAAAGGACTCTTCAAATGTTTCTTGTAGATTTCCGAAGGAAAAAGAAAATGATTGAAACTCACTGAATATCTATTTGGAATTTACATACAAGAAGAAAGAAGAATAAAGTAAAAAAAACATATAATAGGCCATAATGTGAAATGGGACTGCCATTTCTCCTCTGTCTTTCACAGCAACCGGACAGGATTATAAGCATTTTATTTAGAATAAATAAAAAATAAAATGCTTTGAAAAAAATCTGCCTGCTGGTGGCAAATGGTGCATTTATATAGCGCCTTTATCCAAGGCACTTTACATAGATTGTGCATTACATTCACCCATTCATATACACACATTCACACACCTTTACATAGATAATGCATTACCTTCACCCATTCACACACACATTCACACACTGATGGCGGCGGAAACCATGCAAGGCACCAACCAGCACATCAGGAGCAATCAGGGGTTCAGTGTCTTGCTCAAGGACA
Source organism: Protomyctophum parallelum (assembly GCF_964188405.1). Taxonomy (NCBI): domain Eukaryota; kingdom Metazoa; phylum Chordata; class Actinopteri; order Myctophiformes; family Myctophidae; genus Protomyctophum; species Protomyctophum parallelum. Next base: position 33,416,621 of record NC_139710.1, read on the forward strand.
CCTCGACACTAACTCTGGGGGAGCCCACAGGGTTCGAACTGGCAACCTTGCGGTTACCATCCGGCTATACTCTACCCATGAGCTATACCGTGTTGTTTTGCAAAAATCTGCCTGCTGGTGGCGCTATAACAGGACAATGTGAAATGGGTGGCAGACACACACACTGACGGATGGACAGACGGGGTGAAAAACAGAGAGAGACAGCGAAATCCATTCACGACGGACGACGTACGTTGCGACCTATATTTTTCCGTCGCAACGTATATTCGAGTACGTCTTGGCGTAAATATCAATTCGTCCCGGCAGAACGGACTCGTCGCGGCTATATCTACCCGTTTGCGACGTAATAGGTTGACTATTATTTTCCGTCGCGACAGAACGGGACTCGGCTCGGCGTAAAGAATCCGTTGTGGCGTGAGCTGGACTCGTCGCGGCAGAACGTGACTCGTCGCGGCTATATCTACCCGTTTGCGACGTAATAGGTTGACTTTGTTATATGCCCGGGGCCCGGCACGCGTGCGCCTCGCCGGTCCGATTCCGTGGAGCTCTCCGCCGTCTCCAAGCGAGCCTGAGTGGTTCTCTGGGGTTCCAGCAGGCCTTTTTCCGCGCGCATCGTGCCCGGGGAACGGCCCACGCGCCCGGGCCTGGCACGACCGCGTGCACCTTGCCGGTCCGGTTCCGTGGAGCCCTTCGCCGTCCCCAGGCGACCCTGCGTTCCAGAGCTGTCACCTCTTTTGCCCACCTCTTTTTTTTGTGTGTGTGTGTGTGTGTGTGTGTGTGTGTCGCATGCGTGCGTGCGAACTTCGTGACAGTGGTGCATTACATTGTATTTTGATTTGAAATAAATAATAAATTATTATTAACGAAAATCATCTAATACTATTTTAAATTGGTCTAGTAAAGTTAGTATCAGAAGCAGCAACCATGCAGAGCTATACCAATCAGATTAAATAGGCTATAAGCCTTAAACGTTTGACAAGCAATATTAAAAATACAACTATAGTTGTATTTTGCATACTTTAATAACAAGCAGCTGATCTACAATTGACAATTTGACATGTCATTGCGTCGTATTCTGTCTGTCTTTCACGCACGCACGCACGCAGACATGTCACAGACCAACACCATATTTGTATGGCCATATCGTTTATAGGCCTTATAGCTGAATAGCGCCGGCCGTCGGGGGTTCATTTGGTTCCAACTGTCCCATTATGGTCAACACTTATGATATGCTATTGCATTCTTCCAACTAAAGATTTAAATATTAATCTGAAAAAATGACATGGCACGGACTGGCTCAGAAAATCTCCCTGCATCATTATATCAAAACCAGGCCTATACTGAATGTAGGCAATTGAATTCCAGTATAATTTTGTTTCAATCAACTGAACTAAACCAATAAAATAGTAGGCTAGTATTTATGTTTTTCGTTAATAATAATACATAATAATTATTATTGAACGGTAAGTACGCTGGTATGTATGCTATGGTACACTATAAGCTTGTAGATCTGTTTATTTTAAGCATGCCGCCGCATTCTGTCAGAATCTCGTGTGTGTTATTATTGAACCATTTCATTTCATGTCTGTCTGTCTGTCTGTCTGTCTGTCTGTCTGTCTGTCTGTCTGTCTGTCTGTCTGTCTGTCGGCATCTGATCTACAAGCTCACGCATCGCAGCGGACAGCGGTTGATTATCGCTGGGCCGCAGCGGGTCTATATCGCCTAATGTATCATACAGCGAATGAAAGCAAACATGTGTGTGTGTGTGTGTGTGTGTGTGTGTGTGTGTGTGTGTATGTGTGTGCGCGCGCGCGCACACACATGTGCACACATGTGTGCTATATATGTTATAGCTCTAGAGACGCAGAGACAGAGACATATTTATTTAAAATAATCCTGTCTCGCACGGCCTATATAGAGCCAATGAACGGAGCACATTCTCCCCCCCCCCCCCCCCCCCCCCCCCCCCTCTCTCTCTCTCTCTCTCTCTCTCTCTCTCTCTCTCAGCACACGCTGTGCTGTGATATCAATCAGTCGGCAAATGATCATTGAGTAACATTAGCTCTGACTCGCACATTATGTGAGATCACATATAAAAGGCCTTTAATATAGCCACAGATCATATAGGAATAGGCTTGGGCACTACCCTACCATCTCTCTATAGTGGGGCACCGACGATCTGCAAGCTCACAACGCGCTGCATGTGGACGCAACACTTGGAGCTTGTAGATGCGCTTGTAGATGCGCACCACAGATCATACAGGGCGTGTGTTCCAGCTAACCCTATAGCATAACACACACACAACCAACAGTATAGACATCTATTCATCATTATTTATTTCAAATCAAAATACAATGTAATGCTGCTGTCACACTCTGTACTGAGTGCGGGTAGAATGTGCCATCGGCACTTGAATTAGTCCTCAAAAAGGCAAAGAAATCCCCAGGGTACTCAAAAATACTTGAAAAAGTTACTCAAAAATACTCAAAAATATACTCAAAATACTGAAAAAGGTTACTACAAACATTTTCCACTTGGTTGGAATACTCAAAGTATTGACAAAGTCACTTGATGCAATCACTTGCTTTTATTCACCTTAATTGTGTCCAGAGAAAAACATGGAGGTGGTTCCCGTCAAAACAATACTGTACACATAAACTGGCCAGGTTGGCTACATGTCCTCTCAGCTCCAGGTACAGCCCTACAATGACTCCTGGGCAGTGGCAGGTTTCCTGCTTATAAAGGCCAGGCCCCTCCCACTAGACCAAACCATCCCTGTCTGAAACTTAAGTTACAATCCAGTTTAGCCCATGTCCAAAGACAATATAATTCCCATAATATACAGGTACAATATATATATATATATATATATATGTATAAACACCTTGGTCCTAACACCTGGTCTATTGACCATATTACTCAAACAAGTATTCATATAATAAACACTCTTTAAACACCCACAGATGGTATGGTCCACTCATGATCTCCCCCTCCATATAAGGCCGCCTGAGCCACTCCTCTGGTGCTTTGCCTCTGCCCAGAAGTCAGGGAATATACTGTGGTAAAACAAGAAACAAAAGTCATACCCTTGATACATACAATAGTAAATAATAAAGAAAGAAATAACAATACATTTGGAAAACAGCACAGGAACAATGTTAATACCAGTTAGTGTGTGCACTCACCAAACTAATGAACAAGGCCCTGGCTATTGTGTCATGGTGTATTGTAGTGGAGTGTTATGTGTGTGATGTGCTGTTAGTGGCAGGGTGAACTGCCACAGCTGCACCACTGTCATGAAGTTCGCACGCACACGCGACACACACACACACACACACACACACACACACACACACACACACACACACACACACACACACACACACACACACACACACGTTTGCTTTCATTCGCTGTATGATACATTAGATACAATGAACCCCCGACGGCCGGCGCTATTCAGCTATAAGGCCTATAAACGATATGGCCATACAAATATGGTTATGTGGTGGTCTGTGACATGTCTGCGTGCGTGCGTGCGTGAAAGACAGACAGAATACGACGCAATGACATGTCAAATTGTCAATTGTAGATCAGCTGCTTGTTATTAAAGTATGCAAAATACAACTATAGTTGTATTTTTAATATTGCTTGTCAAACGTTTAAGGCTTATAGCCTATTTAATCTGATTGGTATAGCTCTGCATGGTTGCTGCTTCTGATACTAACTTTACTAGACCAATTTAAAATAGTATTAGATGTTTTTCGTTAATAATAATTTATTATTTATTTCAAATCAAAATACAATGTAATGCACCACTGTCACGAAGTTCGCACGCACGCATGCGACACACACACACACACACACACACACACACACACACACACACACACACACACACACACACACACACACACACACACACACAAAAAGAGGTGGGCAAAAGAGGTGACAGCTCTGGAACGCAGGGTCGTCTGGGGACGGCGAAGGGCTCCACGGAACCGGACCGGCAAGGTGCACGCGGTCGTGCCAGGCCCGGGCGCGTGGGCCGTTCCCCGGGCACGATGCGCGCGGAAAAAGGCCTGCTAGAACCCCAGAGAACCACTCAGGCTCGCTTGGAGACGGCGGAGAGCTCCACGGAATCGGACCGGCGAGGCGCACGCGTGCCGGGCCCCGGGCATATAACAAAGTCAACCTATTACGTCGCAAACGGGTAGATATAGCCGCGACGAGTCACGTTCTGCCGCGACGAGTCCAGCTCACGCCACAACGGATTCTTTACGCCGAGCCGAGTCCCGTTCTGTCGCGACGGAAAATAATAGTCAACCTATTACGTCGCAAACGGGTAGATATAGCCGCGACGAGTCCGTTCTGCCGGGACGAATTGATATTTACGCCAGGACGTACTCGAATATACGTTGCGACGGAAAAATATAGGTTGCAACGTACGTCGTCCGTCGTGAATGGATTTCGCTCCACCTGGAGAAACATCAGCTCGGGTGGTGTGTGTGTGTGTGTGTGTGTCACCTCTCTAATCGTTCCACTGTGTTGTGTCTCGGGTGGTGTGTGTGTGTGTGTCACCTCTCTAATCGTTCCACTGTGTTGTGTCTCGGGTGGTGTGTGTGTGTGTGTGTGTGTCACCTCTCTAATCGTTCCACTGTGTTGTGTCTCGGGTGGTGTGTGTGTGTGTGTCACCTCTCTAATCGTTCCACTGTGTTGTGTCTCGGGTGGTGTGTGTGTGTGTGTGTGTGTCACCTCTCTAATCGTTCCACTGTGTTGTGTCTCGGGTGGTGTGTGTGTGTGTGTCACCTCTCTAATCGTTCCACTGTGTTGTGTCTCGGGTGGTGTGTGTGTGTGTCACCTCTCTAATCGTTCCACTGTGTTGTGTCTCGGGTGGTGTGTGTGTGTGTGTGTGTGTGTCACCTCTCTAATCGTTCCACTGTGTTGTGTCTCGGGTGGTGTGTGTGTGTGTGTCACCTCTCTAATCGTTCCACTGTGTTGTGTCGAGGACCTTAATGTCAAACAGATCTATAGATCTATACCTCAACTTGAGCTATATAGATCTGTTTGACATTTCAGGTTATAGTGCTGAACAAAAGTGCTTTTGCATTTCAAGCTTGTTGTTTGTTATGAATCATCAGAGCTATGAGTTATGAATCATCAGATGTAAAGTGAACATGGAAATGAGCAAAGTTACAGCACTCCCCTTGAAAGAATAGTAATGACCCCGGTAGGAAGCCTTATTTGCACAGAATGAAAAGACAGTGTTGATATTCTGCACTCATGGCAGTACAATTATGTTATATTGTAGCGTGCCTTATAGGCGATCTGATCAGAAGAGTAATGTTGGTTCCTTTTATTTACAAAGACGGAGAACAAACATGCATCGTTTACTGAAGCAACGCGTGGTTATGATGATGACGCTGCTACGAGCCATCGGAGGGGGGGGGGGGGGGGGGGGGGAGTGAAGCTAACAGTAGCGTATTTATATAATATCTGTATGACGTCACGCATGAGCTTGCATGATAATCACATTCATGTGCATCATGATTGTACATTGTTTAGCGTGTCACCGTGTGTATATCGACAATGAATTAAATCCGCACTTCCAGTCGAGTAAGAGTCTTTATTAAAACAGTTTTACTGCCAGGAATGGTTTAATCCAGGTTACTGTCGTTGGTATATACGACATACCCACCTTTTGTTTTATGCGTTTAATCCGCCGTATTGTAATAAATAAAAATAAACTCTGTCTTTGCCGCGGAGATAGAGACTAGATGGTTTCGTTTTGATGAGGAAACCGGAAATCAACACATGCTGTGGGCTGCTAGGGTTTCTGGGAAATTGAGGCCAAAGCAAATGAACGGGGTACAACGCCTCATGGAGACGGGTCTTGTGCTGCGGTCTTCCGGGTGCACCAAAATGGTGGATGGTGCGATAGAATCACAACAAACCGAGGAACCTTTTTTCGCTGGATTTCCACGGATTAAAAGCCCAAATAATTCAGCGTATGCTCTAAAGTTAATACAACAATCTTAGGTTAAAATGCGGGTTACGCGTTTAAACCAGTCAAACTGTATAGTGCTCCGCAGCAGCAGTCATACCAGACAGACAAACGCGTTTCGGCGCGCAGGCCTTCGTCAGTGTCAAAATTGACGATAAAAAGACTCTTACTCGACTGGAAGTGCGGATTTAATTCATTCTGACCTGAGATCAGATTCATACGAGGTTTCCACTGGACACACACTGGTCTGATTAACCCGTTCTGACCTGAGATCAGATTCTAAAAATGTCAGTCGTTCTTCGATAAAAAAAAAATAGCAGACCTACAAGCTCGTAGAGTGGCGCGCTATGAGCTTGTAGATCTGCTATTTTTCAATAGCTAAAGCACAACGTGATGCTAACACCAAAATGGGTTCCCGTTCAGAATGGGTTCAATTAATTTTCTATATGTTCTTATGGAATCTGCACACGCCTGGAACTATATAAAACCGTCCGAGTAGAGCGTGCCTTTTCCCCTTGAAGAGAACCGTGTGTATATCATCATCATACACTGTACGATGATGATGACGACGACGATGTCATCATCCCTCTTCTTACTAGCCTATAAGCCACGGTACAATACATGCATTTGATCGCTAGCAGCAGGGTAAAAAAGTGCCAATGAAGAATTGCCGGTTGGCTACAATTAGAATGTGATTGGCAAAATGTTGTATTCATTAGGTTACACCAGGGGTTTTCAACTGATTATGAACCAGGGACCACCACCCTGACTGAGAATCAACTTGGGGACCACTGCTGTGTTGGGAGGGGGGATATGGGCGTGGTGTGGGGGGGAAATTAACCTTCCATATTAAAATCATGTTGCTGTTCATTGTAACTTACTGTATGTATGAGCGAGCAGACACATGCAATTAATTATGGGCACATTTCCTTATAATGGTGACTCAACCAGTCAATCAGTTTCCCTTGAGATTCTACCTCCCTTTTCTGTGGAAGTTCTTGACGTCTGTTTCGGAACATCCCACTCCACTGACACATGCCTCCTCTATTTGAGCGACCACATCAAACACGAGGTGGACGCTGGGAAATACTGCGGCATGGTCATGCTGGACCTCCAAAAGGCTTTTGACACAGTGAACCACTCCATACTGGTTAACAAGCTTAAAGCTATTGGTTTTGATAGCACATCAGTGAGCTGGATGCAATCCTACCTGGAGGGGAGAGAACAGATGGTGGAGGTGAACGGAACACTGTCCCCTCCCCTCCCAGTGAGCTGTGGCGTCCCACAAGGAAGCATACTAGGGCCTTTACTGTTCCTAATATATGTAAACGACATGACTTCAGCTTGTGACTGCAACTTGTTCCTGTTCGCAGATGACTCAGCACTGCTGGTCTTGGACAGGAACAAATTGCAGGTTGAAAAGACCCTCAGCTCTGAACTCGGTAGAATCTGCACCTGGCTCGCTGATAACAAACTATCCTTACACCTGGGAAAAACTGAATCCATCCTCTTCGGATCAAATAGTAATCTCAGCAAGGCAGATGGCTTCTTGGTTAGAGTGGGTGACAATATTATCACATGAAAAGATCAAATTACCTACCTAGGTTCCATCCTGGAGGCCAATCTTTCCGGTGATAAAATGGCCACCAACGTAATCAAAAAAGTCAATCAAAGAACAAGATTCCTTTACAGGATCTCCTCACTGGTCAGCAAAAACACCTTGAAGACCTTAACAGGAGCCCTCGTACAAGGTTTCTTTGACTATGCATCCACCTCTTGGTACCACAGCACCTCAAAGGCCCTTAAAACAAGGCTCCAGACCTCCCAAAACAAACTGGTCAGGCTCCTACTTGGCCTCACCCCCCGAACCCACCTCACCCCTGCCCACTTTGACAGGCTGGGATGGCTTAGGGTCGACGACAGAGTACAGCATCTTGCAATGGGTCTGGTCCACAAGATTCGATACACCACCAAGATACCCATGTACCTGTCTAAATACTTCCTTAATGTAAACGAAGTCCATACCCACAACACCAGAGGGAGTGCAACAAACCATGTACAACCCAGATTCGGCACAAACAAGGGACTAAATTATTTTTGCTCCTATGCCACCAAAATGTGGAACGCCCTACCAACAGTCATTAAGACATGTGAATCCCTTGACTCCTTCAAAACCGCTCTCAAAGGGCACCTACGGATGGCTGCAATTCGAAACTGGCCTCTGTAAAATCTGAATCCCCCCCCCCCGCCCCATTTCCCCTCACTGTATATGTATCTTTTCCCTTTTTGCTTCCTACATAGAAGTGTCTATTTGTATGTCTCTAAATGTTTTGATGAATTGAACAATGTGGACCCTGTTGTAAACAAGTGTAATGCTTAATTGGGTCGTCCACTCACAGTTAACAGTCTTTGTATTGAGTTTGTGCTTAAAATGTACTGTAAATTCTACAAACTGTTAATAAATATTTCAATCAATCAATCAATGACTTCCCAGTAACTGACAACATCGACGCGGCATCATATGTCACCACGTCATTTACTGCATTGTTTCTCAACTTGTGGTCAATACAATAAATTAAAATACAAATCTTCACTTTCCTACATTACTAAATGCATGGTCAGGGACCACATGCAATACCTTCACGGACCACCAGTGGTCCACGGACCACCTGTTGAAAACCCATGGGTTACACCAAAGGAATGTAATAGTAAATGGTTATTTATCGTTTATATATTTAGAACTGGCATCAGATGAGGATGAAGAGTCAAACTTTCTGCCACACACACACACACACACACACACACACACACACACACACACACACACACACACACACACACACACACACACACACTGTCGAACTATATAAGGATGTGCGAAGACGTGTTATCAAAATTGTGGTAAAATATAGAATAGGTCAAAATAATTGATCAGCTGTTCCTCACTGATAACTGGAGGGACTGAAATGGGTCTCCCTGACCGGCACATTCCATTGAAGCAGCCACTCTGGATGGGGGTTGTTTATCTGAACTTGGGTGTGAAGACATTTATGACCTGCCACAGGCTGGCAGGAAGACCTCTGAAACTAAGTTACTGATTACAGGACATGTAGGAGGAAAGAACTGCTTTAATTCCTTTCATTGTTAAATGTGTTCTAAGTAACCAATATTATACTGGGTTAGTAAAGCCTAGATAATATAAGAATGTAATGATCTTACAGTTAATCTAGAACGATAGCAGTTTGGTTAACCATTACTGTGCAGGCAGGAAGCTCCTGCACTGGGAAGACTGAAGTCTCAGTCCACAGGCGAAAGAGTCTGTGCACTTCTCATTGGTTGAAGCAAGGCAGTAAAAATACTGTCCTTGCTTCTGATTGGTTGCAGAGGCAACCCACTCCTTTAAGTGTACTGTTTGGTCCAGAGTTGAGTTAGATTCATCCAATACCATCACGATGAGAGAACCAGCAGATGGCCAGCGGTAATTCTAATGATATGTGCATTATTTCATAACTATGTATTAATGTGTAATATGATAATTAGATTGTAACCGAGTGTGTTATTGTGTTTTTTTCTCCTTATTAAATAATCTTTGATATGCAGATTTAAAACCACACATACCACACATAGTATTTAGTGGGTGGAACACCACAAACGTGGAACCACACACTCATAACAAAGTGAGCATAGTGGAACCATAAACAAATGGAATACCATAATTATGCACACTTACTTAATAGAACCACACAAGGTGGAATACTATGATATGTTCAATATAACCACACTTCTCCAGATGAGAGCAGGGTTAGGTATTTAGACTTTAAGGGCGTGCTAAGTCACGAATCCAGGGTACTATTGCCAGTCTGCATGGGGAAGTTTGAACAAACGTGTGAATGTTGATTATGTGTTTTATGTTTAAGAATGAACTAATAAAAAACCCTATAAAAAGCATGTTTGATTCGTAAAATAAGGAAGTTATTGAAGCATTAAATAAATCAATTGTGCGTATTAAACGTAGCTATATCTGCTGTATTCTTGGGAATTCGGATCCCGGGAAATCTCACCGAAAACCGGACACACACACACACACACACACACACACACACACACACACACACACACACACACACACACACACACACACACACACACACACACACACACACACACGTCAAGAACAACTGGACTGCAGTGGTTGGGGAGGAGTAACTGTTTTGTTATTTTGTATTTGTTATGTATTTTCTGTAATATTTATTATAATTCTATTATGTTAGTAGTGATAAAAAATAAAAGGGACGCTTTTCAAATGAGAGTTATACCTGTCATGGCTACGTGTTCACTATTGTGAGGTTTATTGTATTGTATATTACTCTGTAACGGTAGATAGTAAAGAACTATTTTTTTTAAATAATACAGTATACATTCTAGTCTATATTTTGATACATATCATGGGCACCAAGTAATATCAAAACAATGTCCTTGGATGTGTTTTTTTATCAAAGCTGTGTTTCTTCATAACAGGTTTTTTTTCTCTGGAAGCAGACAAGTAAAGTCAAGCTTTCTCTGAAGGTCTTTCGTTGTCGCAACATTCACAACAAAGAATCTTCAACAAATCATTCAAAAACGGCATTATCCCACAGAGAATCACATTGAAATGCCTTGGATCTGGCAAAGAGTTTTAAACGTGAAAGCTAGAGGTTAGCCATGCTCAAACGACGCCACTGATTAACCCTTGGAATGCCAGTCCCAATTTTTTTGTTTGGGTAACAAATTGGCATATTTTTAATTCATCGTTTTAACATACAAGAAAGATCTGGTGGATTGAAGAGATGTTTTTTTGTTGTTCATTCATTGCAAATGTATTCTCTCGATTCGCCACCAGATGGCGGGAAAGCACCATGATGCTGATTTTGGCCAAAATAGACGAATCTTCCTAAGTCACTTCCGGTTGAACGATCAACAACATCCTGTAGTAGTTTGACCCTAGTCAATAGCTTGGCTGGTCCGGATTGCTAAGCTAATGCTATATTTTTCATAACTAAGTCAAATTAACCTCAAATCAACCCCAAAAGATCGCAAAATATCAAATTTTTTACAGCGACGCACATAGAGACGGCGCGCGTGCACGATAGCGCACGATCACGCAGATTTCGGCCATTTTTTGGTAAATTACATCCAACATTAGTGATATTAGCGAAAAAATATTAATTTTTGCTCTTTTGACCCCGCGATAACTGATATTGATTGTCATTCCGTTTTTTCCGTTAACGGGAGGTTTAGATTTTTCGATTAATTCCGTTTTTTCCGTGAATTGTAGGCCAAGGGTTAAATAAGACACAAAGCCATACGCAGTGATCATTCACTGCACTTTTACCACAACATTCCCCTTTATGGTCTGGAATGCTTTATTGATTCAGCTGTGAGCTAGTGATTGACCTTGTAAATCAGGCTTGGTCTTATTGATTGTGCTATACTATTACTCTATGTTGCATCTGCCAATATAGGACCTTTGCACAGCAGCCATATTGACATCGTTTTGTAAGGTTATTTCCTGTGTTAATTACCAATGATATTCATTAAAGATGGAGTGCCATGACTTGTTTCAGGTATTATTAGGTATTATTATACATATAAGGAGGAGGAACGTTTTTCCAAAAAGTGTACAGTATTTGTTAAAATCATGCTTTTATGTGGACACGCCCACCAGTTCTTTAAGTATGCCTGGTTTGCCTGGTGGGTGGTGATGGGTGGTGATCCACCTGAACTGAAGCCACACCCACAGCTGTAGTTGTATGATAAAGGGGGAGGGGTTAGAGGAGGGGATGATAGTGTGATGTCACTGTATTACTGTTTATTTCATTTGACTGTCGTTTGACTGTCAAGGGTTCAGCCTCCAGGAAGAAACCCTAAATACAAAGTTAATACACCATTGCACATAAAAACGACTCCAGGGTGTCTAATTAAGTTAAAGTTAAGTAGCCTTGCCCATAGGGCAGGAGCCTATCTCCTGTTTCTGTAGCCATAAGGCCCATAGGGGCAGGAGCCTATCTCCTGTTTCTGTAGCGTGAGGCAGCTTGATGTACACCCCCTGGACATGACGCTAGTATGTCGCAGGGACTTACCCCCAATCCAACCCTTGATGCTGAGTGTCAAGCAGGGAGGCATTGGGTCCCATTTTTAGAGTCTTTGATATGACCCGGCCGGGGATCGAACCCCGACCTCCCAGTCTCAGGGCGGACACTCTAACCACAAGACCACTGAGCTGGTAGGGAGTCTAATGACTGGAAAAATATTATTGTGGCACTCCATCTTTAAGGCATGTGTTCCATTGTGATCAGGGTGTTGTGCATGCCGCCGATGCGCTCTAGAAAGACACTAAACGGAACAGAGCCTTCATTAAAAGGAAGAAAGATTCACACTAAATGATTTAAGTTCACATCTTAACAACGACGGCACGTCAACCGACTCCCAATGTGGGGTCTGGGGGTCCTTTGAGGATCTTCCATGGGGGGTGTAATGAATGGCTCTTCTCGACTACATAGTAGTGTTGTTTTCGTCGACTAAAACTAAGACAAAAAATGTTCGTCGACTACCTTTCTTCACTGCAGAAAACTAAATGGAATTTAAATGAAAACTAAGCTATGGTGACAAAAACTAAGACTAAATGTAATGTATAGACAATTTCGTCAACAAAAAAACTAGACTAAAATGTTAGGAAGGGACTAGTGGACAAGAGAGTAATTCTTTACACTTGGTTGCATGCTGAAAATAGCAGATCTACTAGCTCACAGCGTGTCGCAGCGCGGCGTGTTTAGGGCTGTCGCAATTATCGCATATCGCGCTATTACAAGTTGAAACCGCAAGGGGGCAGAAAAACCGCACAGGCGCAATAAACCGCAGGATCCCTGACAGTGGGCCGATGGACGCCCTGCAGCGGCCATCGCAGACGCAGCGAACGCAGCGAACGTGGAGCCAACAAAGGACTCTTGGTTAGAGACCTCTGCTGAGATCAATGAGCGATGCTCCTGCGCTGATTGTGCCCAATCAGTGCAAGAGAGTTCGAGCAGAAACCAAACTCACTCGCTATCTACAGAAGGAATTATTCATTCATTCATGGTGCCCATAGCACTTACCCTACCCCCTTAGATAGCATTTCTGTAGACTTAGATAGCATCTGATACAGACTTATAGCATGTTATGTAGACGGCACTATAATTGCATTGTATATAGTCATGGCACGCCATAGTACATATGTATAGCATAGTAGTATATATATAGTTTATATGTATAGTCTCATAATATAGATATTACACTGTTACTTTCTTAGCTTACGCATGTTTTATGATAAATGCTTTTGTGATGTATTCCCATGCTTTTGTTCTTGATTATTGTAAATCGCTCTGGATTAAGAGCGTCTGCTAAATACCTAAATTGTAAATTGTAAATTGTATGGTCTGCTGATTCACAAGCTCTTCTTTACTTCCAAACTCACGGAGCAACCATCATAATAACAAGCAGCAAACAGAACAATTATCAATTTGCGTTCTTCTCTGAAGCCGTTGCGGGTTATATAGGCAGTTGATGTGTTCCATTTTCATTACTGCTTTCGGTTTTACACCATTCATTTAATATATTCAATTAATATATTAAATTAATGAAGACCAGGACTAATTGAAGATTAATTTTAAATAAACATTGTCGTCTCTGCCATTTATAAAGCAACATAGTAAAGTAAAGCTTAGTGTAACTTTCGTTTATTAATAATTAATTTTATTATAAATTATTAATTTATTTAATAATTTTTTCAATCATTTTAAAGGGGGCTTGAGAACTATATCGCACAGTATCGCATATCGCGCTTCTGAGCCAATTGATCGCACCGCGGTTTAAATTATGTAACCGCGACAGCCCTAGGCGTGTTGTGAGCTTGTAGATCGGCTATATTCAGCAAGTGTAAAATCAGTCATTTCAACACATTTTGGTCGACTAAAACAACTGCAGAATTAGTCGACTAAAATATTATGATATTTAGTGACTAAACACTACAAAATGACTAAAATATGACTAAAACTAAATGGAGTTTCATTCCGAAGACTGACTAAACTAAAATAGAAATTTGCTGCCAAAAGCAACACTGTTACATAGAGGGTACCCTCGGTACCAGGCTTTCATTTTTGTTGGTGCAAAAATGTAAAGCCTGGAGGAACGCATTGGCCGCTCGGTCTAAAAGTGGGAGTCAACCCTTCCGGGTGGGCGTCGCTCCAAATGATGTGACGTAGCGCTGCACTAGGGGGGAGAGGAGGGGCTGGGGGTGACGGACAGATCGATGAGATCCAATCAGGGCGTGCGCAATTCTCAGCCGTGACCCGCCCCTCTAGACCAGAAACCTAACACGTTAGCTCAGGCTACATAGAGGGTAATCTAATTAGCTCCGAATTGAACTCTATCTAAGGTTGGTTCGGGAGGACATCGAACCAAAAACAAAAATACTTTTTCAAACCGAAGCCAGACCCCCCCCCCCCCTCCTCCTCCTCCTCCACGACTCGTTCTGTACAGACGGTACCAATCTGTGATGGAGGTTTTACCCTTCTGTACAGCCGGTACCAATCTGTGATGGAGGTTTTACTCTTCTGTACAGACGGTACCAATCTGTGATGGAGGTTTTACCCTTCTGTACAGACGGTACCAATCTGTGATGGAGGTTTTACCCTTCTGTACAGCCGGTACCAATCTGTGATGGAGGTTTTACCCTTCTGTACAGCCGGTACCAATCTGTGATGGAGGTTTTACCCTTCTGTACAGACGGTACCAATCTGTGATGGAGGTTTTACCCTTCTGTACAGACGGTACCAATCTGTGATGGAGGTTTTACCCTTCTGTACAGCCGGTACCAATCTGTGATGGAGGTTTTACCCTTCTGTACAGCCGGTACCAATCTGTGATGGAGGTTTTACCCTTCTGTACAGACGGTACCAATCTGTGATGGAGGTTTTACCCTTCTGTACAGACGGTACCAATCTGTGATGGAGGTTTTACCCTTCTGTACAGACGGTACCAATCTGTGATGGAGGTTTTACCCTTCCTAGCGATGGGTTGTTTATTAACCCATTTAGACCTGAGGACGATTCTACAAATGCCAAGTTCTAAAGTTTTTTGAAAATTCTGTGTTTCTAATTACTGTATGTCCGTCGTTCTCAAACATTTTCATGTTTCAAGGACCCCCAAAAATATATGTAATCGGTCGCCGACCCCCATCTGAAAATATGTTGTTCCAGAGACTTCCCCAGAAGCAAAGATTTGAGTTAAAAACGTTCAAAGATTTGCACCACATTTCACACATTTTCAAAAATAAATAGCAGACCTACACTCGGTGCCACGCTATGAGCTTGTACATCTGCAATTTTTCAACAGCCAAAGCATTTCAACATAACCCAGAATGGATTAAACACCACTGTTGTAAGGAGATGTATAGTGGAGCTGAGGGAGTATACACAGCAGCTGCAGGTCTCTCAGTGCAGTGACATTCTGTGCATTTTTTGCCATAATCATATTAAAATATGTATCATTTCAAATATATGTATCATCTCTCAGAATCTGATCTCAGGTCAGAATGGAAAACTGTCAGGATGTAGAAGACATTTTTTTTAATCTGATCTCAGGTCAGAATGGGTTAATCACTCACCAGTGGATCTCTCTCTCTCTCTCCCCCCCCCCCCCCCCCACCTGAGAAATACGTGAGTGCGTGTGAAGAGGGTCAATACGTGTGTCGTTGGCAGCTTTGCAATATTGACAACTTCTCCCCTGTGGGTTCCTGTCTCTCCCTTGATTCTGACAGTAAGACTCTTTCTCAACAATGCCACAAAGCCAACTTCTCTATTCTTCTCTCTCTCACCGACATGTCTTCATCAGTAACGCCACTATGCCAACTTCTCTATTCTTCTCTCACACGAGGTCATTGACCCTTTCAGTTCAACCTTTTTGCAAAAAAATAATATGTTAATGACATTTAGAAGCTTTGGAACACTTTCCTGAAAGTCTTTATGTGTGTAATATGTGGTTTTAGATATTTTAGGTTGTAGCAGTGAGCCCAGTGTCTCTGATGTCAGACACTGGGCTCACTTCCTTCCTGGACTACAATTCCCAGAATACTTTGGTGCACTGCTCCTCCTTGTGGATAGGGGAGGGCTGTCTTACTGAGACAACATGTAGTCCTAGATGTAGTCCAGGAAGTAAGTGAGCCCAGTGTCCATGACATCAGAGACACTGGGCTCACTGCTACGATCTAAAATATCTAAAACCACATATTACACACATAAAGATCCCCAGGAAAGTGTTCTAAAGCTTCTAAACATCATTAACATATATTTTTTTGCAAAAAGGGTGAAGTGTCCCTTTAACTCTATACTTGGGAGAAAAAGAGTTAAAGGAGCATTCAGTGATTTGGGTGATTTGGAAAACCCCCCGGTCCGCCCCTGTAGCAAGATGTGCACATGTACACGCTCTACAGTGGGGGGGGGGGGGGGGGAGTGCAACAGGCCAACAGCACGCACACCAAGGCCAGCCTCTGCTCAATCATTATTGGCGGAAGGCCCCTCTCATCCTGATTGGATGAAGACTTGGCCACCTATAGCCAAAACCGAAACCTACGTTTTTTTGACCCCAGGGGCTCACTTGGGACAGGGAGGAACTCCTTATATGGTCAGCACACTCTATAGTAGGGAGGATTATCAAAAAAAAATAAAAAGAATAAGTGATATTTGAATTAAGTGAAATCACTGAATATACCTTTAATGCTCATGATTCAGTGACTTGAGCTAAATTGTGTAGAACGATTAGCCTTCTCCTGACGTCACTCCTGCATGATATTTGAATAGAAAATCGTTTTGAATCTGGAGAAAAAATGCTTTTGAATTAAAAAAAAAAAAGTTTTTGGATTGAGAATCAAATCGAATCGTGGGAGACCCAAAGATTCACAGCCCTAATGTCTTTGTTCTCTTTTTCTATTATGTGTCAATCCACCTTGAAAGGTTACAGTGTGCAGTTTCATAATATGTAAAGAACTGAAAAATGACCATGTCCCCCTTGTATATCAAACCACTGTCCCCGGTCACATATATGTGTCAATCCACCGGCATCATTGCTGAGGAAATTCACACCACAGTATAGCTGCTTTCTGATTGGCTGGAAGCAGTGCAATTTGACCACATCGCCGTTCTCTCAAAGAGTCCATCTTCAAACGTCCTCTCTTGTGACTTCTGTCCCATCAAGCTGTACAAGGAGAGCAGTCTGAAAACCCACTACGATATCTGAAGACGTGTCCACCTCAACTGGAGTCAACTCAACTCAGAAACTCAACTCAACTCAATTCAACTCAGAAACTCAACTCAACTCAATTCAACTCAGAAACTCAACTCAACTCAATTCAACTCAGAAACTCAACTTAACTCAATTAAACTCAGAAACTCAACTTAACTCAATTCAACTCAGAAACTCAACTTAACTCAATTCAACTCAGAAACTCAACTCAACTCAACCTAAAATGGCTGAAGGCAGCATCTACACCACACCACAGCCGACCGAAGACACTTATGAAACCCTCCGTGTTTCTGCCCCTGAGAACACAGCACAGCATGGAGGTATAGAACTAACAGACTACGAAAACCTCCAAGGTTCTGACCCTGAGAACACAGCACAGCATGGAGGTAAAAAAATTATACTATTACTACTAATAATAATAATACAATGATTTAACCCATTTTGGGGCGGGAACCCCTTTTGGTGTTATGCTTTAGCTATTGAAAAATAGCAGATCTACAAGCTCATAGTGCGCCACCAAGTGGCGCGCTACGAGCTTGTAGGTTTGCTATTTTTGAAATGTTACATATAGTTTTTGGGGTCCTTGGCATGAAATATTGAGCACCACCGATACAGAAACATGAGGTATTTCAGAAAAAAACAAACATTTTAAAAAGACATTTTTAAATGTTCGACGTCAGGCCTAAATGGGTTAAGTATAAACACATCTATCGATCTTACGCAATAGCAGTTGTAGTGTCGGTGCAGCCAAATCACAGTGCCACTCTTGTCAATGCTTAACCCATTCTGACCTGAGATCAGATTCATACGAGGTTTCCACTGGACACACACTGGTCTGATGAACCCATTCTGACCTGAGATCAGATTCTAAAAATGTCAGTCGTTCTTCGATTTTTCTAAAATAGCAGACCTACAAGCTCGTAGCGCGCCACCGCTATGAGCTTGTAGATCTGCTATTTTTCAATATCTAAAGCATAACATGATGCTAACACCAAAATGGGTTCCCGTTCAGAATGGTGTTTAATGGTACATTAACCTTTATTCACATGCAATCATATTACTGTAGCAACACAATGTATGTGCTCTGAATTAATGTATAAAATAATTATTGAAAATGAAAAAATCTGATGTTTACATTCAGGATTTAAGAAGAATCTCTTCAAAGCTGTTGCAGCGTGTGTGGGGCTGCTCCTATTGGCTGGCATCATTGTCCTGGTCATACTCAGTGAGTAGCATTTTATAAAACACTACTGTATCTTTATGTCTCATATTTGAGTGAGGAATAGTTTGATTGAATACTTTATTAACAGTTCGCCAAAAAGAACACATGCGGGAAAGTAAAGTTCAATACAAAGTCTGATATTAGAAGATTTGGTGTGTGTGTGTGTGTGTGTGTGTGTGTGTGTGTGTGTGTGTTGTGAGGGTGTGTGTGTGTGTGTGTGTGTGTGTGTGCGTGCGTGCGTGCGTGCGTCTGCGTGCAATAAGGAGTGAATTGACGCAGAGCATATACAGCCCAAATTATAGACATTTGTCCGACAACACCAAAATAAACTAGAAAAAGTGCCCTTCCGGGCACAGGTCTCCACCAGGTTATCCACAGATCCGTGCAGTTAGAGGTAAAAACACTTTTCGGCCAGTTATAGCGCCACCTTGAGGCTGAGTTGAAATTGTTCATGTGGCATTTCGTCCTGGGCCTAGTGGGAATGTGGGTGCACAATTTCACGGAAATCACGCGATGTGTTCATGATTTGCAGCATTTTGTTTGAAACTGAGCACTCCTGTGAACTTTGGAAGGCAATCTTAACCAATCAGGATGGAGTCTGATAAATCTGAAAGACCCGTTTCGTTGAATGGCTCTAGAGAGACTGTGTACCAATTTGCGTGATGTTTGGACAAAATCTGTAGGTGTACTGTGTAAAAACTTGTTTTGCACAAAGCGGCCTCCTGGTGGCGCTATAACAGGCCGTTCTGGAAAGTTTGGGGCAGAGGTTCATGGTTGGCATCCAGGGAGTGTGTGTGCAAAATATGGCATCGAAAAACTTGTTTTGCACAAAGCGGCCTCCTGGTGGCGCTATAACAGGCCGTTCTGGAAAGTTTGGGACAGAGGTTCATGGTTGGCATCCAGGGAGTGTGTGTGCAAAATTTGGCATCGACCGGGTTAACGGTGGCTGAGATTAGCTGTTCACGGACGGACACACGGACACACGGACACACGGACGGACGGAGTGCAAAACATACTCTCCCCACATGCCTTCGGCCTGGTGGAGACAATGACTGCAGTGTGGACCTTTAGGACCTGGTCCTGTCTGCTAACTGTCTGTCCTTGTGGACACACAGATACTTTACAATGACAAATGCTACATGCAGGCGCGGAGATACTGGGGGGGAAGGGGGGGGGGTCTCCCCCCGGCCCGGACATCTTGGGGGCCCGGGCTGTCAGATGATCGATGGATGGATGGTTTTTTTACAACGTCACTCACGACAGTTAAAACCAGCGGGCCCCCGCGAATCCCGCAATCAACCAGATACAGAGCTTATAGCTATAGCCTATAATAGCCTACACTTATATATAAAATATGAATGTCTGATGAGAAGGTATAATTTCCCTACTGCGCTGGGCAAGCACCGTGGAGTCATCATTGAGTCAATCATTAGTAGGCTTCTCTCTCTCTCTGCCCTCTCTCTCTCTCTCTGTCTCTGCCCTCTCTCTCTCTCTCTGTGTGTGCTCGCGCTGCTGCGCAATGTCTGTGATTGTGAGAGGGGAGCGGCAGAGTTGCACAGCAGCATAAAAATAAATATTTGTATTAGCTCGTCCAACACCTTGTCTGACACCTTAATCAAGTTGAGCAAATCATAATGCAGTTGCTGGGATATGTTTTTTTTTACAATAAATTGAGAGAGCAACTTATCTGCAGTTGAGCGATGTTACGCGACGTCAAGCGCCACCGCCGATGTATGGCAAATGCAATGAAGTTGGATGTAAAACTAATCAGTTTGTTGATTATCCTTCTTTGCAGATTTGGACATGACTAAACAGAGAGACCAGTGGAAGACCAGTTTTGATGAGTTCCAGACCAGACATGACAACCTGACCGAACGGACTGACCATTTGTACAAGTTAGAGACCAGACTTAACAACATGACTGAACAGAGAGACCAGTGTAAGACCAGACTTAACAACATGACTGACCAGAGAGGCCAGTTAATGACCAGACTTAACAACATGACTGAACAGAGAGGCCAGTTACTGACCAGACTTAACACCATGACTGACCAGAGAGACCAGTGGAAGACTAGTTATGATGAGTTACTGAGCAGACATACCAAACTGACCGAACTGAAGAGGATTCTTTGTGGTCAGTGAGACGTCACTGTGTTTATACATTCTTATATCATGTTGTTCATCATTTTGTCATTAATCACATTAAAAACAGTGTCTAACATTATATGTTGTTGTTAGGAACACATGGATTTACATTCACATCAGGTGGTGATGGGTGTTACTACTACTCTACTGAGAAGAAGACCTGGGAGGACAGCAGAGCATTCTGTACAGCCAGACAAGCTGACCTGATGACCATAAAGAGCAAAGGAAAGAAGGTGCAGTGTGTGTGTGTGTGTGTGTCCATTAGTGCATGATGTAACCTACTCGATCTAGTTGAGACACACATCTAGTATTGCACATATTGTACTTCAGTAACCAGCTGTTTGTCTGTCCAGGACTATGTTCGCAGCCTCCGTGGCAGAGAGCCTGTGTGGATTGGATTGACCGACAGAGAGAAAGAAGGAGTGTGGAAGTGGGTGGATGGAACACCACTGACCACACAACCGTAAGACTTTACCTTCATTATTCTACTGAGGCCCATTCTGAAAACGCCTTCTAAATACTGACCTACGTTTTCTGAAAAACTTCAAATATTTAGATAGCAGCATCACATTTCTTTAATACTGTACATACTGTACAGGGATTCCCGCCCAGAATGGGTTAAAGAAAACATTTTAACTACATTTATTTTCAGCAAACTACATTTCACATTATTTCATCTTCATATTTATTTCTAAATGGAATCAAAGGCTATAATACAACAGTTACTCTGTATCCGTTGTCTATTTCATTGTCCAGTTCATTTGTACGTACATATATAGTCATTATATATATTTGATCTGAATGTTTAGTTTTTTTTTTAATCATGACTTCAAATTATATTACATTATATTATAATGTAAGATAATTTGAAGTCATGATAAAAAATAAAAATAAACATTCAGATAAAATCCTTGTTGTGAAGGTATTGTAATGTATTAATGTGTCTACTTACAGGTACTGGGGGACTGGTGAGCCATTAGGCTCACCAGGTGGTGAAGGAGAAAACTGTGTTGGGTTGTTTGCTGGTGGAGGATGGTTCGACTGGTCCTGTGGGTACAGACACTATTGGATTTGTGAAATAGTTTTCTAGAGTTATGCATTAACTAGTAATAGTTATGTGTATGTGCAGCACCTGATTAACCCTTTGTGGTGCCTGGAGCTACCACCCGTCGGGGGGGGGGGGGGGGGGGGGGGGGGGTCTTTTTTTCTGAGTACACCAAATAGACAATGAGCTTGTAGATCTGCTATTTTGGGAAATATTCCCCCCATAATAGTCATGCTGGGGTTCAAGGGGATAATTCATATTTCCATCATTCAGATAAAGGGAAGACTATGTAATGTTCACATGTAATCAATGAATAACAGTCATCTGTTTCATTTTAACACCGCAGACAGATAGATCAATAAAGTGTTTGTGAGGAAACTGGGTTTGGTCCAAATCAGGTTGTTAAAGGACCACTTCACCACTTTTCATGAACGATGTGGACACATCTAAAACATCTTGGTCTACTAAATAATAAGATTTTAGTCGACTAGATCTACAGTTGATTTAGTCGAACAAAATGTATTTTGGCAGGCCTTGATGCCGTCCTAATGACGGCATAACTTGCTGAAAATAGCCGATCTACAAGTCCACAACTTGCGAGCTTGTAGACTGTTTTCAGCATGCAACAAATTGTAAAATGACTTGTACTGGATCTCTTGTCCACTAGTCCCTTCCTAACATTTTAGTCTAGTTTTTATTTGTTGACGAAATTGTCAGTATATTTAGTCTTAGTTTTAGTCATCATAGCTTAGTTTTTATTTAGTTTCCATTTCGTTTTCGTCGGTGGAAAAGGTAGTCGATGAACATTTTTCGTCTTCGTTATTTATTTATTTTTACACGGCTATGTTTATTTTTAAATGCCCATGTACAGAGCTTAAAGGACAACTTAACCACTTTTCAACCTATCTTCATATAATCGGTCCTCACTAATGTTCATCTGTAAAGTTGCTTGTAAATATTGGTAATTGTGGTTGCTTTTCTTGTTTCTAAAGTGCTTATTTGGGCTTTTCTCCTAATGTTGTTTAAACCAGTGATTCTCACACAGCACATTCCCATGTCAAGGACCCCCAGGTTCCAGTGACCCCCATGACAGATTTGTGTTTTTAAATGTTTCAATAAAATGCCTCAAAAATATACACTTTTTTCCAAGATTCCTTTAGAAAATAGCAGATCTAGCAGCTCACAATGCATCACATTGAAAATAGCAGATCTACCAGTCCAGCTCACAATGCATCACATTGAAAATAGCAGATCTACCAGTCCAGCTCACAATGCATCACATTGAAAATAGCAGATCTACCAGTCCAGCTCACAATGCATCACATTGAAAATAGCAGATCTAGCAGATCACAATGCATCACATTGAAAATAGCAGATCTACCAGTCCAGCTCACAATGCATCACATTGAAAATAGCAGATCTAGCAGCTCACAATGCATCACATTGCGACGTGTAACATTGTAACATTGTGAGTATTGTCGGTTTAAACATCTATAGTCAAATAACATCCTGCAGAGCACATTCTATACATTCATTAAAACTATGAACTCTGCAGGGGGATATATATTTATAATGATCATTATAACAATGTGCAAGAAAATATTTAAAAAGAAGGAAGAAGAAGATTTGTGGACAATCAAAATATGTTGGAAATGTTAATGTGGTGTCATTAAAATCAATCCTGATATGGCAGACTCACTATCTAGAAAATAAAAACATTGCACTTCATTTAAAATAGGTCGCAGACCCCTGTTATATGTGCTTCTTTTGGGATTCTTTTTATAGACCCATTTACTTGTTTCTATGAGACATGGCAACAGCGGTCTCTGAGCTCTCCGAGCTCGTTGGTAAAACGTTGAGATTTGAAATGGTCATTGTTCGCTCAATTCTCAATGAAAGCAAACTCCCCAAGGGTTATGGTGATGTTTTTATTAAAAAAAAAAAAAAAAAAAAACATCGCCATAACCCTTGGGGAGTTTGCTTTCATACGCTGTATAACACCCGATTCAATTCTTCTTCAATAAAATGCTACGAGTGAAGACCGTAACATCGGGGCCAAAGCATTACGCATGTCGCTAGTAGAAGGTGCCGGTATGGCATTTCAAACTCATTCCTTCGTCGTGACTCGAATGAAATAAAATACAACAAACATTATTTTACTGGTGTTTTTCTTTTCTTATTTATATATTTTTTATCCCACGATTTTGTAACCCATTTTTCACCCCTGTGTCAATCATCTAATGTGATCCTGGGATCTACACAACCTCCGCCAACCTGGAGAGAGCAACGGACTTAACTCATGCTTCCTTCATGCTTGAGTCCAAGTTGCTCCTTTACACCTGACAGGGGGGAGTTTCCCTGGTTGGACGTAGCGCGTGGAAGGACACGTTATTCCAACAAGTTCCTTTCCCCTCCATCAGGCACCCCGGCTGGCCAGGGGGAGGCAGTTTAGAGACCAGGATTACGGCATGTTTTTGTGAGGGTACCTACCCTAGGGGTTTTACTGGTGTTTTTCAATAGAAACAAATAAAGAGGGTGTGTGCAACAGTGCATGCATGCATGCGTGCAGCAAAATCTGAGTGTCGGGATGTATAGTGGGTATGGTCTCACATAAAAAGTTTGAGATTTGAAACGCCCACGATTCGGTGATTTCTCAACCATTTTTTTAATGTAAAATTCTCCATAATCCTTGAAAAGTTTGCTTTCATTCGCTTTGTTTGCTTTTCATGCTATTCTCTGTATGATACATTATGCTATTCTCTGTATGATACA
The DNA here is from genome assembly GCF_964188405.1 of Protomyctophum parallelum. NCBI lineage: Eukaryota > Metazoa > Chordata > Actinopteri > Myctophiformes > Myctophidae > Protomyctophum > Protomyctophum parallelum. The sequence continues at coordinate 33,441,123 of NC_139710.1, forward strand.
TTATGCTATTCTCTGTATGATACATTATGCTATATTCTCTGTATGATACATTATGCTATTCTCTGTATGATACATTATGCTATATTCTCTGTATGATACATTATGCTATATTCTCTGTATGATACATTATGCTATATTCTCTGTATGATACATTATGCTATATTCTCTGTATGATACATTATGCTATATTCTCTGTATGATACATTATGCTATTCTCTGTATGATACATTATGCTATTCTCTGTATGATACATTATGCTATATTCTCTGTATGATACATTATGCTATTCTCTGTATGATACATTATGCTATTCTCTGTATGATACATTATGCTATATTCTCTGTATGATACATTATGCTATATTCTCTGTATGATACATTATGCTATATTCTCTGTATGATACATTATGCTATATTCTCTGTATGATACATTATGCTATTCTCTGTATGATACATTATGCTATTCTCTGTATGATACATTATGCTATTCTCTGTATGATACATTATGCTATTCTCTGTATGATACATTATGCTATTCTCTGTATGATACATTATGCTATTCTCTGTATGATACATTATGCTATTCTCTGTATGATACATTATGCTATATTCTCTGTATGATACATTATGCTATTCTCTGTATGATACATTATGCTATTCTCTGTATGATACATTATGCTATTCTCTGTATGATACATTATGCTATATTCTCTGTATGATACATTATGCTATTCTCTGTATGATACATTATGCTATTCTCTGTATGATACATTATGCTATTCTCTGTATGATACATTATGCTATATTCTCTGTATGATACATTATGCTATTCTCTGTATGATACATTATGCTATATTCTCTGTATGATACATTATGCTATATTCTCTGTATGATACATTATGCTATTCTCTGTATGATACATTATGCTATATTCTCTGTATGATACATTATGCTATTCTCTGTATGATACATTATGCTATTCTCTGTATGATACATTATGCTATTCTCTGTATGATACATTATGCTATATTCTCTGTATGATACATTATGCTATTCTCTGTATGATACATTATGCTATATTCTCTGTATGATACATTATGCTATTCTCTGTATGATACATTATGCTATTCTCTGTATGATACATTATGCTATTCTCTGTATGATACATTATGCTATTCTCTGTATGATACATTATGCTATTCTCTGTATGATACATTATGCTATATTCTCTGTATGATACATTATGCTATTCTCTGTATGATACATTATGCTATATTCTCTGTATGATACATTATGCTATATTCTCTGTATGATACATTATGCTATTCTCTGTATGATACATTATGCTATATTCTCTGTATGATACATTATGCTATATTCTCTGTATGATACATTATGCTATTCTCTGTATGATACATTATGCTATTCTCTGTATGATACATTATGCTATATTCTCTGTATGATACATTATGCTATATTCTCTGTATGATACATTATGCTATATTCTCTGTATGATACATTATGCTATATTCTCTGTATGATACATTATGCTATATTCTCTGTATGATACATTATGCTATTCTCTGTATGATACATTATGCTATTCTCTGTATGATACATTATGCTATATTCTCTGTATGATACATTATGCTATTCTCTGTATGATACATTATGCTATATTCTCTGTATGATACATTATGCTATATTCTCTGTATGATACATTATGCTATTCTCTGTATGATACATTATGCTATTCTCTGTATGATACATTATGCTATTCTCTGTATGATACATTATGCTATTCTCTGTATGATACATTATGCTATATTCTCTGTATGATACATTATGCTATATTCTCTGTATGATACATTATGCTATATTCTCTGTATGATACATTATGCTATATTCTCTGTATGATACATTATGCTATATTCTCTGTATGATACATTATGCTATATTCTCTGTATGATACATTATGCTATATTCTCAGTATGATACATTATGCTATTCTCTGTATGATACATTATGCTATATTCTCTGTATGATACATTATGCTATATTCTCTGTATGATACATTATGCTATTCTCTGTATGATACATTATGCTATTCTCTGTATGATACATTATGCTATATTCTCTGTATGATACATTATGCTATATTCTCTGTATGATACATTATGCTATATTCTCTGTATGATACATTATGCTATATTCTCTGTATGATACATTATGCTATATTCTCTGTATGATACATTATGCTATTCTCTGTATGATACATTATGCTATTCTCTGTATGATACATTATGCTATTCTCTGTATGATACATTATGCTATTCTCTGTATGATACATTATGCTATTCTCTGTATGATACATTATGCTATTCTCTGTATGATACATTATGCTATTCTCTGTATGATACATTATGCTATTCTCTGTATGATACATTATGCTATTCTCTGTATGATACATTATGCTATTCTCTGTATGATACATTATGCTATTCTCTGTATGATACATTATGCTATTCTCTGTATGATACATTATGCTATATTCTCTGTATGATACATTATGCTATATTCTCTGTATGATACATTATGCTATATTCTCTGTATGATACATTATGCTATTCTCTGTATGATACATTATGCTATATTCTCTGTATGATACATTATGCTATTCTCTGTATGATACATTATGCTATATTCTCTGTATGATACATTATGCTATTCTCTGTATGATACATTATGCTATATTCTCTGTATGATACATTATGCTATTCTCTGTATGATACATTATGCTATATTCTCTGTATGATACATTATGCTATATTCTCTGTATGATACATTATGCTATATTCTCTGTATGATACATTATGCTATATTCTCTGTATGATACATTATGCTATATTCTCTGTATGATACATTATGCTATTCTCTGTATGATACATTATGCTATTCTCTGTATGATACATTATGCTATTCTCATGGAGTCAAACATAGCAAGCGAAGACCATAACATCGGGGATCCCCTGCAGTGTTGTTTTTGGCAGCACATTTCTATTTTAGTTTAGTCATAGTCTTTGGACTGAAACTTCATTTAGTTGTAGTCACATTTTAGTCACCTGGAATGTCTTAGTGTTAGTCTAGTATTAGTCGACTAAATGTCATAAGATTTTAGTCGACTAAATATACAGTTGATTTAGTCGACTAAAATGTATTTTGGCGGGTCTTGATGCCGTCGTAATGAGTGTTTTTACACTTGCTGAAAATAGCCTGTGAGCTTGTAGTTCAGCTATTTTCAGCATGCAACCAAGTGTAAAATGACTTATACTGGATCTGTTGTCCACTAGTCCCTTCCTAACATTTAGTCTAGTTTTTATTTGTCGACGGAATTGTCAGTATATTTAGTCTTAGTTTCAGTCATCATAGCTTAGTTTATTTAGTTTAGTTTTCTTCAGTGGAAAAGGTAGTCGACGAACATTTTTCGTCTTAGTTTTAGTCGACGAAAACAACACTGATCCCCTGATTGTAATGCCATTACGCACTGCAGTGGCTGCAGGTGAAGCTTATTCTTACATGAAATGAAATGAAATGAAATAAAATAAAATAAAATAAACTAAACTACAGCTGTTTTTCCATAGAAACAAATAAGAGCGTGTGTGCAACACGCATATACATCATGTATGATGCACTGATTTATAATACATATACAGTACATCATGTATGATGCACTGATTTATAATACATATACAGTACATCATGTATGATGCACTGATTTATAATACATATACAGTACATCATGTATGATGCACTGATTTATAATACATATACAGTACATCATGTATGATGCACTGATTTATAATACATATACAGTACATCATGTATGATGCACTGATTTATAATACATATACAGTACATCATGTATGATGCACTGATTTATAATACATATACAGTACATCATGTATGATGCACTGATTTATAATACATATACAGTACATCATGTATGATGCACTGATTTATAATACATATACAGTAAATCATGTATGATGCACTGATTTATAATACATATACAGTACATCATGTATGATGCACTGATTTATAATACATATACAGTACATCATGTATGATGCACTGATTTATAATACATATACAGTACATCATGTATGATGCACTGATTTATAATACATATACAGTACATCATGTATGATGCACTGATTTATAATACATATACAGTACATCATGTATGATGCACTGATTTATAATACATATACAGTACATCATGTATGATGCACTGATTTATAATACATATACAGTACATCATGTATGATGCACTGATTTATAATACATATACAGTACATCATGTATGATGCACTGATTTATAATACATATACAGTACATCATGTATGATGCACTGATTTATAATACATATACAGTAAATCATGTATGATGCACTGATTTATAATACATATACAGTACATCATGTATGATGCACTGATTTATAATACATATACAGTACATCATGTATGATGCACTGATTTATAATACATATACAGTACATCATGTATGATGCACTGATTTATAATACATATACAGTACATCATGTATGATGCACTGATTTATAATACATATACAGTACATCATGTATGATGCACTGATTTATAATACATATACAGTACATCATGTATGATGCACTGATTTCGGATGTCGGATTGCCGTCTTGTCTTTCATAAAAGAAAGTTGAGATTTGAGGATGTCCGTAATTCTCTCATTTCTCTACCGTTTTTTTTTAATGTAAAAATCTCCATATTCCTTTAGGAATCTTGCTTTCATTCACTGTATGGTACATGGTTCTATTACGATCGAATTAAACAATATCAAACAAACTTGTATGTTCAGGGGTTATATTAGACGATTCTGGGAACATTACGCATGGATTGCCAATTTGCCAGCCTATGCTGCGTGTAGGAGCCGTAATGTGTTTGCATTCTAATGTGCTATTATGATTGACGTAAGGTATGTCACTTTAACACCTTAACAACCACGTTTAGTTATAGCTAAAAGCCTGGGAACTGTTGTGACTTACGTGTGGTGACTGAATAAACGGTCAAACTTACAGCTGGAATGGACCTGAATTCATTGCGTTCATACAAGCGTCTCTTTACTCTCATGTTTAGCTCCTCGCAGTGGCCTTTAAACCGCCGCAACACTGCGTATCTACTCGCAGTTCCATTCCGATCTGAATATATATAGGTATAGGTGCCATTTCAAAGGCTTAGTTATTTATTTATGAATCAAATGAACTAGAAAAAAGATTTTTACAGCTGTTTTTCATGCTTAGAACAGAAACAACTGAAGTGATGTGCTATGGCTGCGCTGCTGTAATGACTTTCCAATTAAAACCCATTCTGACCTGAGATCAGATTCATACGAGGTTTCCACTGGACACACACTGGTCTGATTAACCCATTCTGACCTGAGATCAGATTTTTTTTTAAATCAGTCGTTCTTTGATTTTTCAATAGCTAAAGCACGACATGATGCTAACACCAAAATGGGTTCCCGTTCAGAATGGGTTAAAACCCATTTTGACCTGAGATCAGATTCTAAAAAATGTCTTCTAAATCCTGACAGTTTTCTGAAAAAGCTGTCAGTCGTTCTTCGATTTAAAAAATAAATAGCAGACCTACAAGCTCATGGAGCGCCACCGAGTGGCGCGCTATGAGCTTGTAGATCTGCTATTTTTCAATAGCGAAAGCATAGCGTATAATGCTAACACAAAAAGGGGTTCCCGCACAAAATGGGTTAATACATTCTGGGCAGGAACCCAACTCTTGGTGTTTGAGCATTATGTTATGCTTTAGGTGTTGAAAAATATAGCAGATCTACAAGCTCATGAACTTGTAGGTCTGCTATTTTTGAAAAGATCGTGAAAATGTAGCGCAAATCTTTGAATATTCTTGCAGAGCGAACGTTTTTTAACTCAAAACTTTGCGTCTGGAGTGTCCGTGGAACTACATATTTTCAGATGGGGTTCAGCGGCCAAATACAGATAATTCTGGGGGTCCTTGACATGAAATAGTTTGAGAAGCACTGACACAGAAACGTTTTTCAGAAAACTGATTTTTCGAATACATTTGTAGAATCGTTCCCAGGTCAGAATGGGTTAATGTTTAGACAGACTTCAGAGGTGTTTGTACCTTGTGTTTCTTCCAAACTATCGCTGCTTTGCACTCGCTGCACTGCTGACAGAATGGCAAACAAAAAATAATAATAATAATAATATTCTTGAATGTTTGACCGACATCTGACCAATCACAATACCCAAACTAGTTTGGCTCGAATCGGCTTGTCACAAGATATCGAGGCGCAGAACAGTAAAAAGCAGTTCCGACTCCCCGGAATGGCGACATGGTTTTGTAGTTTACGGCCAGCCGAAACCCAACAAACTTCGCCTGTTCTGGTTATGTAGCATGCAAAAAGAGCTTAACCCATTTTGGGGCGGGAACCCCTTTTGGTGTTAGCATTATGTTATGCTTTAGCTATTGAAAAATAGCAGACCTACAAGCTCATAGCGCGCCACCGGGTGGCGCGCTATGAGCTTGTAGGTCTGCTATTTTTGAAAAATCGAAGAACAACCGACATAGAAACATAGCTTTTTCAGAAAACTGTCAGGATGTAGAAGACATTTCTAGAATCTGATCTCAGGTCAGAATGGGTAGAAACTGTCTACAGTATATAACCTGAAGCTAACCAGAACCAGTCCTGGATGTGGATGTATATATACAGTTATACACCATTTAAAAAAGTATTTAGTTCACTTTCGCGAAAGTTGAGCTCAGGTGTAACCCATTAGTCTTTGATTAGAGTCATTTGAAAGGACCACTAGTCTACAGCAGTTTCCTCTACTTTATATTTTAATGCATAGTGCTGGATATACTTGGACCTAATTGGTGTCTTTTCCCATTTCAGATCAAAGCCTTTGAAATAATGAGAAGAGAAACTTTTATTTTATTTTTGTCCAGTCCTATGTCTAGCTTTTAGTGTCAGATCCCTCCGATCTTCAGATCCCTCGATCTGAAGACATCCTAAGATCTCCTTTAACATTTAAAATGCGTCTGCATCCCATAATAGAAAGAAGTACTGGCATCGATACATGCTCAAAAGTACTACAAGTACCAAAGTAAACATTTTTGCAAAATACAAGTTTTCGAAGTACAAAATAGGCCAGGGCATACCGTAAGTGGTTAAAGTATAACATGTTTGTGTTTTAAACTTTTATATTAATAATCTAAATCTATACAAAGTAGCTCTCATCCATCATCATTTTTCGATCACGGTCGAGATCATGGATTTCACAAAATCACAACGCCACGCCAGACTTCCCGGTCCTTCATTGCCATGCCCAGTTCCTGCCTACTGAGGCATGTGTCCCTAGCGATGACATCATGTGTCCCTAGCGATGACATCATGTGTCCCTATAGCGATGACATCAGAGGGAACGACAGTTTTCTACCTCTGGTCTGCTTTGAGGCAGGACTCCAGAGAAGAAGGGAAGATATAACCTCATTGTCAGCTCTGTAGCAGTGGCCGGCACACTGTGTTCTTCTGGATCGGACCAGTGAAGAAACACGGGGAAGGTTGACGTATATTAGATCAGTCGATGGGTGGCTCTTCCAAGACAGATTTTGCCATCCAACCGTTTCTCTAATTTCTTTGAAAGTGTCCAATTAGTCTCTGAGCCTTAGAGTAGAATCGGCTCGACGTAGCTATAGTAACTAGAGCTGTCAAAAACTAGTATTACCTTCCACCACTGCTTAGGGGGCGACCTATTATGCAAGCTTTTAGATGTTCTCCAAATGCATTCACATGTCGTTGCTGTTGGACAGAAACCTTGTATCTCCACGTTTAAAAAACTTTTACGTTTTTGTAAATGAATGCCCTATACTTCATCATACAAAAATGTCGCACAAAGAGCAATAGATCTGCTATTTTATACAAGCTTGTGAGCTTGTAGATTTTCCACAATTTTTTAATGTTTTAATAATAATAATACTAAAAAGGAACGGTTTTGGACATACAAGCATTAAACGCGACAGCTACTGTCGAGGCGTGAAGTCCTAGATAATGTCTCTTCCTCAGCAGACACCTTGTTTATGATTCAGAAGGAACCTGTGCAGTTTCATACTTTCAAACAGTGTCCTCACGCACGCAGCAAGGGTAAAATTAATGACTCAGGATATGTGCTGCTCGCTGCTGCTCATTATCACCCCCAGAGATACGTAGGGAAGGTCTACGTCGAGAATAATATTATATTGCTGTCGTTATATCCGTCTATGCCATTGAAACGAATTTAATCACAATACCAAATATAGTTAAGAAAAGAAAAATAACTCAATGTAGCTGTAACTGGCATAGAGTGCTAAAACTTTACTTTTGTAGAGTAAATTATTTTTTAAATAGGTGTTAGATAGATCTATATTCTGACAGTATAATTGATATAGTGTTTGTTCAGTAACAAAAGTAAATGGTAAATGGTGCATTTATATAGCGCCTTTTATCCAAGGCGCTTTACATAGATTGTGCATTACATTCACCCATTCACACACACATTCATACACCTTTACATAGATTGTGCATTACATTCACCCATTCACACACACATTCATACACCTTTACATAGTTTGTGCATTACATTCACCCATTCACCCATTCACATTCATACACCGATGGCAGTGGAAACCATGCAAGGCACCAACCTGCACATCAGGAGCAATCAGGGGTTCAGAGTCTTGCTCAAGGACACTTTGACACTAACTCTGGGGGAGCCCACAGGGTTCGAACTGGCAACCTTGCGGTTGCGGTGTGTTAACAGACGGAGGGGAAAAAACACTTACATGCACACCCCAACTTAATTAATGGCATTAATTACACTTTACACTACACTTTATAATTCAGTGCTGTTCCCTACCTGAATGCAATAGATGGAGATTAGGCACATTTTTATGCAACCAACATACAACACTATAGCTTCCACGTTGCCAGTTTTGCCAGCCGCATTGCATCCCAGTGTGGCCCACATTATTCCATTTTTAATATTCACGAGGGATATTCACAGTAGCCGCTTTGGAAATAAACTAAATCCGACTCAGACTGCCGCGTGAATCTGAATCTGGGAATGCAATTAACACCAGGGGCCACTGCCATTATTTCTTGGCGGTGGTGAAGTTATTTCGCCCCAAATGAAAAGATCTGCCGATATGTGGAGCCAATAGATTATCATATTATTTGTATTGGCTGCTACATTTTGGTTTAGGGTAGTATAGAAAGTATAGAAACCGTGTATCTCCATATTTCAACTTTTTTAGAAGATTTTTCTATTCGCTGAAATTCCGTAAAACATTTTCAATGCTTCAATCACTGTACATATTGTGTGACGGAAACATTTGGTCTTATGGAGAATGATGACTGATGTAACCGATGGGCGGTCACAACTAAGAAACCATAGATTAATACACCAAATGTGAATTTTCCTCTCTTATGGTCAAGTCAAGGACTACTAAATTGACACATCTTAATGAATTGCATTTTTATAGCGCTTTTCCAAGTGCTCACAACGCTTTACAAATGGTTCATTCATTCATACGTTGGGAGGTAAAGCGGCGAACAGTCGACGCCAGCGTCCTCACTTCCCACATTCACACACCGACGGTGGCGAGCTCACACCGACCGACTCATTGGAGGCAATGTAGGGTTCAGTGTCTTGCCCAAGGACACTTCGCCATGTGGACAGGAGGAGGAGCCGGGATTCGAACCGCCGACCCAGGGATCATTGGACGACCTGCTCTACCCCCCCCTCTTTGTAAAGATATGCCAGGCATTTGCTAATTTTCTTTCATTGCTGGGCCCCTAAACTACAGATCCCCAGAAGGATGGCCCCCAACGGCATAGTCTCATGTAGCCAGAGGTGTAAGGCAGGGGTTCCCAAACTTCAGGACCCCCAAATCAACATTTATTAGGCCACGGACCCCCCATTTGAAAACATTATGCCAGTGACCCCGATAAGGGAGGATTTTTACGGCTCTATAGCAGTGATTCCAAAACATATTAATTTCAAGGACCCCTCAGTTTCACACGCATTATGCCACGGACCCCCGATTTAATGGCATTTCTATCTCTGGTACCCCAATTTATATTGTAAAAACACTGTTACTTTAACTCTGAGAGTGTACAAATGGAACCAAATGGATCCGAGTACTGCCACTGAGTCACTCACTAGATAAATATGCTATTTTTCAATATGTCTCCTCACCGATGTGATACAAAGTCTAACTTAAGGGGTTTCTGAAGATGAAAATGTTATCACAGATTGGATGCTCTATATTTGAAAGTGTAAGTGTTTCATTTCAGAAGTGACTGTGTAGCTGAACTAAGCCATTAGCCTTTAGTACAAATATTTGAATCATAATTACAACCGCTGGGTCGTGGGAGGACACACATGTACGCACACGCACGCACGCACACGCACACGCACACACACACAAAGAGATAAAGATTTTTTTTTTCTCTGCATTTAATTAAAATGCCAAACTTTCAACTGTTGAATCTGAACCCTTATGAATTTGCCCAGCAGCGCTTGTTTGTTTTTCTGATATTAATAACCGTAGCCTCACATTAACAATATGTGTTACACCCTTTTAATTATAATACATTATAACAATTTAGATTGACCTAATTGAGGCAAAGTGATTTATTTTCCTTGTATAATGTTAATTCGACAGCAATAAAAAAACAAAACTGCAGTTCAACTGCTTTTAAGAAGACAAATTATTGCATGGGGAAAAGAATAGCCATGCCTTAATCCTTTTGGTATTAAGCTTAAAATCATTCAAGCAATTAAATGCTGTTGACTGCCAGGGGTCTATACTTGGACCTCTCCTTTTTTCACTCTGTACCAAAATTATGTTTGCCAAAAATAGCCGATCTACAAGCTCACAACGCTTCAACACGTTGTGACGTTTGTAGGTCGTCTATTTCCACGGGCGCTGGGGTCCGCATGTGGTTAATTGCAGAGCGTTTGTACGGACGGCGAGTCCAACTCCCCCACTGCTGACTTGAAACACATTTCAACAAGTCAAACCAAATGACCTCCATCCTTCACTGCATCCAATCAGCCTCTGGCTCAACAATCCATGGCTTTGCTGTTGAATGAAAGTATGCTATAGCAGAGCTATTCACACAGGATGAGCAGAGCTATTCACACAGGATGAGCAGAGCTATTCACACAGGATGAGCAGAGCTTCCTTTTTTCTTCTGTGCCAGTCGAGTGGAATGTCCTCGTTGTCGTCCCTGAGACATCGTGCTGGAAGAAGTGCTCTGATTTTGGTTTTTTACTTGAGTAAAAGTAGCAATGAACACATGAGAACAAAAAAAAACACTCCTTGGGCTGAAAACGGCCATAGCCGTCAGCACAAACGTAGCCTGGGGTCCACCTATGCTCATTAAGTACAATATTTGCCTGTATTGGAGTAGAAGTATAAAAGTATACACTTTACACAAGTGTAAAAGTGTATAAATGTACCACAAAACTGGACCTAGGTTAAGAACTTGGGTAAATGTACTGTAGTTACTGTACTTTCCACCACTGATGCTCAGCAGAGCTACTGTATTGCTCTTCTTCTGTGCCAGTCATCCCTGTGAGACTACTCTGTCCCCTGAGGGTTGGTCACATTTGGCACAATGTTAAAAGGAATATGAATGAGTGGAGAAACAACACATGCAGAGAGATGCTTCCATACATAATGTACAGTATAATGTACAGTAGCCTATACGGCATGATACAGTTGAGCAATGAGGAGCCGCGTGTCCACACAGAAAGTCTTTTTATAGCTGCCAGCAGCTTCTCTGCCATGCATGACAACGGTCCCTAGGACCAGTTGCAAATTGCAGCCCCGTGTCCCCTAGGGTAGGTACCCTCACATGTTCTCCCCGTGTCCCCTAGGGTAGGTACCCTCACATGTTCTCCCCGTGTCCCCTAGGGTAGGTACCCTCACATGTTCTCCCCGTGTCCCCTAGGGTAGGTACCTTCACATGTTCTCCCCGTGTCCCCTAGGGTAGGTACCCTCACATGTTCTCCCCGTGTCCCCTAGGGTAGGTACCCTCACATGTTCTCCCCGTGTCCCCTAGGGTAGGTACCCTCACATGTTCTCCCCGTGTCCCCTAGGGTAGGTACCCTCACATGTTCTCCCCGTGTCCCCTAGGGTAGGTACCCTCACATGTTCTCCCCGTGTCCCCTAGGGTAGGTACCCTCACATGTTCTCCCTGTATCCCCTTAGGGTAGGTACCCTCACATTTTCTTCCCGTGTCCCCTAGGGTAGGTACCCTCACATGTTCTCCCCGTGTCCCCTAGGGTATAGGTACCCTCACATGTTCTCCCCGTGTTCCCTAGGGTAGGTACTAGGTACCCTCACATGTTCTCCATGTATCCCCTTAGGGTAGGTACCCTCACATGTTCTCCCCGTGTCCCCTAGGGTAGGTACCCTCACATGTTCTCCCCGTGTCCCCTAGGGTAGGTACCCTCACATGTTCTCCCCGTGTCCCCTAGGGTAGGTACTAGGGATGCCAAACGACTCATATTTGGCCAATCGACGAATCGAGGCCGAAAATCGACGTGTCGAACGACTTTTTTCCTTTTTTTTTCATTTTTATATTTTTGTTGTTGCTGCGCAGCAGTTGAGGAGAACGCAACTATGCATTCCTTTAAGCAACACAACTTCTGCAGCTGCATCCATATGTTTAGAATTCGCATCAATGATCAAATCCCAATAATACAAAATAAACTTTGTTTTGTAAACAATGAAACTGAAGGAGCAGCGGCGCTATCGGCTAGCCGCTAGTCCCAACTCTCAAGTGTCTGCAGCCTGTCACGAGCCCCGTAATGAACTGATACGGGACGCACGTTGTTCCGTATTTTAATGTCGGGTCGGAGAATAAATACAGTATAAATGACGGCGGGATTTATTTGACAACGATCTGTCCTGCTTTCTTCACAAGAAGAGAAGAGCGCTCACCGCTCATTACAGAGCAGACCTGTGGCTAGCCTGTCAGCTCACTTTACGGCATGTGTAGATGAGATGTGAACCTGGGTCTGGGTCTGGGAAGCTCAGAGCTGCAGCCATTGGCTCATGATACGAGCACACGACCAATGGGACAGATCATTCAGTGTTGCTAAGATACCACCCCCCACCACACACACACACACACACACACACACACACACACACACACACACACACACACACCCTTGGACGATGGGGTCTATTCTCAAACTCAGAGCCACAGGCTCTGCTCAAAGTTAACTTGCATGTGACGAGCGGCACTGACTGAAATAATAATACAAATAAAAACGATTTTTCGACTCATACGTTTTGAGTCGCGGGAGGCATGAGTCGATAATCGAGTCGATTTTCAACATTTTTCAACATCCCTAGTAGGTACCCTCACATGTTCTCCCCGTGTCCCCTAGGGTAGGTACCCTCACATGTTCTCCCCGTGTCCCCTAGGGTAGGTACCCTCACATGTTCTCCCCGTGTCCCCTAGGGTAGGTACCCTCACATGTTCTCCCCGTGTCCCCTAGGGTAGGTACCCTCACATGTTCTCCCCGTGTCCCCTATAGGGTAGGTACCCTCACATGTTCTCCCCGTGTCCCCTATAGGGTAGGTACCCTCCATAGACTGTAAAAAATATGGACAAAGCGTTCCCCGGGTCTAACATGAACGTAAAATGAAGCCTGTAATAATATGCTAATTCCTGATGTAAGTCGCCATCTTTGGTACCAGCTGGCCATTGGCTGGCTCCGTTTTGTATACCAGCTGGTCATTGGCTGCCCAGACAACGAGGCGGGACTTCCCCCCTTCTTCTCCGTTGGTTTTTATTTTGACTCGAGTGGGAGGGGAATCCCGATCATAGACTGTAATGGTAGCCACGCCCCTCAGAACATACGCTATGGTTTTTTTTCTTTATGGTCATTTTTTTAATTAATGGGACCATAATTTTCCAAAAAGAATATTATGACATTAGAAATGAGACTTTAAACTAGTGACTGGAAGAAGAAAGTATTCATGACCATGTTTATTAAGGTAATACAGTCTAGGTGAAGTTGGGCCAAAATACATGGGCCTCTATGGAGCTATGGGGCTTTTTGGGTCCGGTCCAGCGCCACAACAGGCCATTATATGAACTACCGATTTCAAATGAGGCTTCACGAAATATCTGGCTGACTGCCCCCCTGGTACCCTCACATGTTCGCCCCGTGTCCCCTAGGGTAGGTACCCTCACATGTTCTCCCCGTGTCCCCTAGGGTAGGTACCCTCACATGTCCTCCCTGTATCCCCTTAGGGTAGGTACCCTCACATGTTCTCCCTGTGTCCCCTAGGGTAGGTACCCTCACATGTTCTCCCCGTGTCCCCTAGGGTAGGTACCCTCACATGTTCTCCCCGTGTCCCCTAGGGTAGGTACCCTCACATGTTCTCCCCGTGTCCCCTATAGGGTAGGTACCCTCACATGTTCTCCCCGTGTCCCCTAGGGTAGGTACCCTCACATGTTCTCCCCGTGTCCCCTAGGGTAGGTACCCTCACATGTTCTCCCCGTGTCCCCTATAGGGTATAGGTACCCTCACATGTTCTCCCCGTGTCCCCTATAGGGTAGGTACCCTCACATGTTCTCCCCGTGTCCCCTAGGGTAGGTACCCTCAAATGTTCTCCCCGTGTCCCCTATAGGGTAGGTACCCTCACATGTTCTCCCCGTGTCCCCTAGGGTAGGTACCCTCACATGTTCTCCCCGTGTCCCCTAGGGTAGGTACCCTCACATGTTCTCCCCGTGTCCCCTAGGGTAGGTACCCTCACATGTTCTCCCCGTGTCCCCTAGGGTAGGTACCCTCACATGTTCTCCCCGTGTCCCCTAGGGTAGATACCCTCACATGTTATCCCCGTGTCCCCTAGGGTAGGTACCCTCACATGTTCTCTGCGTGTCCCCCTAGGGTAGGTACCCTCACATGGTCTCCCCGTGTCCCCTAGGGTAGGTACCCTCACATGTTCTCCCCGTGTCCCCTAGGGTAGGTACCCTCACATGTTCTCCCCGTGTCCCCTAGGGTATAGGTACCCTCACAAAAACATGCAATAAACCTGGTCTCTAAACTACCTCCCCCTGGCCAGCCACACGCATGCACGCACATGCAGACACCTTGCCCCTGGTATTCCAACGTGGACACACTGCACTGTGTAGACCATGTGGACGGCTTGGTAATGATTTATTACTCAACTGGATCATGAAGAGTAAACAAGGACAGGCTTCCTTCCTTCCCCAGCGCTCTGCCACTGAGCTGCAAAGTTGATGGGGTCAAAATTAAAAATCAATCACGGGGCAGAGACGGATCAATACCTCTCCCAATCACCGGGCCAGCCAGTAACTCATACAGGTATAGATAAGCTGCCACCAGACAGATTTGTGAGTCACTCTCTCCGTCTCTCTCTCTAGACCGCTATCAGAGAAAGTGTGACCTCTGTATTAATCGCAAAAAAAATCATCCAGATGGAGAAAGTGTTTCTGTGCGGCGGCATCTGTGCTAAGATAGCATTGAATCTGTGTTTTATCTTCTGCTTTATTGTCCTTGGAGAGCAATTTGCCTGTAAATTAGTGCCATATATCAATGATGAGAGTGTTACAGTGCTTACAGTATGACATAAGAATAATGTTGTAATGGTTCCTACTCTCACCTATGTCATGAAGTGTGGGTCTTACTCTGGGCCGAAAGAATAAGGTTGTAAATACAAGTGCATCAAAATGAGTTTTATCCGACGGGTGGTTGGGATCTCATTTAGAGATAGGGTGAGAAGTTCAGTCACACGAGAGAGACTCGGAGTAGAACCGCTGCTCCTTCGCCTGGAAAGGAGCCAGCTTAGGTGGTTCGGGTATCTGGTTAGGATGCCTCTCGGGTGCCTCCCTAGGGAGGTCCTCGACGCACGTCCTACTGGGAGGAGACCCGGGGCAGACCAAGGATCACGTCCCACTGGGAGGAGACCCCGGGGCAGACCAAGGACCACGTCCCACTGGGAGGAGACCCCGGGGTAGACCAAGGATCACGTCCCACTGGGAGGAGACCCCCGGACCAGATCAAGGATCACGTCCCACTGGGAGGAGACCCCCGGGCAGACAAAGGACCACGTCCCACTGGGAGGAGACCCCGGGCAGACCAAGGATCACGTCCCACTGGGAGGAGACCCCGGGGCAGACCAAGGATCACGTCCCACTGGGAGGAGACCCCGGGGCAGACCAAGGATCACGTCCCACTGGGAGGAGACCCCCGGGGAAGACCAAGGCGCAGTTGGAGGATACACATCGACTCACTGGCCTTGGAACGTCTCGGAATCGCCCCAGGAGGAAGTCACTAATGTTGCTCTGGAGAGGGAAGTCTGGAGCACTCTGGTGGAGCTGTTGCCCCCTGCGACCCGACTACGGATAAGCGGTTGAAGATGAATGGATGGATGGATGGATGAAATGGTTCTTTATTGGGTGATGTTTCTTTGTGGAGAGCCTTTTCAAAGAACTATTGAAAACCAGAGCAGCAGAGTTGTTGTTACAAATGCGTATCCACCGACTGTATCCCTCAAGCACGCCGGAAGTGTAAAAAAAGAAGAGTTTAATAATATACAGTGCCTTTTATATGAGCGGAGCGCCAGGGCCACTGACGAGGAGAGTTCATTGTATGTTCCACAAGGGAGTCCTTCAGGATGACATGAGGTCCCTCGGTGGCGAGGCCTCGCCTGTCCTGTGTCCGTCCCTGAGTCTGTCTGACCGCCTCCAACGGGAAACGTCACATCACAGCACACCGCTGGAGCTGAATGTTAACCCATTTAGACCTCATGTTTCTATGGTTCTCAATATTTCATGTCAAGGACGCCTAAAATAAATCTGTATTTGGCCGCCGACCCCATTCTTACAATATGTTGTTCCAGGGGGACCCCTGGAACATTTTAAAGATTTTTCAAAAATAGCAGACCTACAAGGTCGTAGCGCGGCACCAAGAGCTTGTAGATCTGCTATTTTTTCAACAGCTAAAGTGTAACATACAGTAATGCTTGAAACACCAAAAAGGGTTCCCGTTCAGAATGGGTTAATCAGCCTGGCTGCCTGCTGGGAAATACCTTGGGAGGAATATAAAACAGAATATAAAACAGAATATAAAACATTGGAACGAGTCTTTCTTGTGGCTCTCTTTACGCGCTTTTGTATGATTTTAGCTGTCAATATCATGAACTAAAATGTCTCGTGTTTTTTTTTTTTGTGGGAAGCAAAATGGCATCTCTGTCTTTCAGACGAACGGTGCTGGAGAGATATAAATATATTCTTTATAAATGTTATCTCTATATTCTGATAGTAATCATTGGATTCGTTGAGTGTTTGTTCAGTAACGGGTGAGATATTATAAATATATTCTTTATAAATGTTAGGTTTATATTCTGATAGTAATCATTGGATTCGTTCAGTGTTTGTTCAGTAACGGGTGTTTCTCCAGCACTTTATAGTAAACAGGAAAAATATACTTTTTCAGGTTTGGATAATAACCCATTCTGAACGGGAACCCGTTTTGGTGTTAGCATCATGTTGTGCTTTAGCTATTGAAAAAATAGCAGATCTACAAGATCATAGCGCGCCACCGAGTGGCGCGCTACGAGCTTGTATGTCTGCTATTTTTGAAAAATCGAAGAACGACTGACAATTTTAGAATCTGATCTCAGGTCAGAATGGGTTAATCAGACCAGTGTGTGTCCAGTGGAAACCTCGTATGAATCTGATCTCAGGTCTGGATAATAACCCAATTCCATCCAATCAGGAGAGAATGCTCAAACAGGATACATGATAACCAATTTAGGCCTGACTTGGAAATGTATGTCTTCTAAATCCTGACAGTTTTCTGAAATACCTCATGTTTTTATATCAGTGGTTCTCAATATTTCATGTCAAGGACCCCAAAAATTATATGTAATATGCCGCCGACCCCCATCTGAAAATATGTTGTTCCAGGGACCCCCCCCCCCCCCAGAAGCAAAGATTTGAGTTGAAAACGTTCGCTCTGAAAGAATATATATTCAAGAGATTTGCGCCACATTTTGACGTTTTTTCTAAAATAGCAGACCTACGGTATACAAGCTCATAGCACGCTACGAGCTTGTAGATCTGCTATTTTTCAATAGCTACATTATAACAATGTTTAAACACGAAAAGGGGTTCACGCCTAAATTGGGATAAACAAGTGCAATTGGAAGTGAAGGAACAAACAAGTCAGAAGATGGAGCTCTGTCTGTGAAGTTGAAACTGATAAATGTGTTCTCTCTCTCTCTCTCTCTCTCTCTCTCTCTCTCTCTCTCTCTCTCTCTCTCTCTCTCTCTCTCTCTCTCTCTCTCTCTCTCTCTCTCTCTCTCTCTCTCTCTCTCTCTCTCTCTCTCTCTCTCTCTCTCTCTCTCTCTCTCTTGGTGTAAAAAAAAAGAAAGAAGAAAACTTTTGAATAAAAACAAAGTTAAAAAAAATAATAATAATAATAATGTTAACTTCTATATTCTGACAGTAGTCATTGCTATAAATAGTGCCATCCATTCTGTTAGCCCAGAGATAGCAGCTGGATGCTACATGCTTACGTGGCCGCTCACCCAGGGGAGGAGCCTCTCTGTGTTCATGGTCAGAGGTCCACACGGTGCTAGATGACAATTTTGCGCAACCAAAATGTAATGCCCCCCCCCCCCCCCCCACACACACACACACACACACTAAGCACCACACACACACTAAACACACACACACTAAGCACCACACACACACACACACACACACACACACACACACACACACACACACACACACACACACACACACACTAAACACACACACTAAGCACCACCATTTGCATAGATTTGTCAGAAGTACATTTCAGAATAAAAATGTTGATAAAATGAAATAAAGTCCGTCAGATTGTTTGGGGTGAGGGAGGGGCTGCATGGGTGGAGGGGAGAGAGACACACGCAACACGCATGCAAAGCGCGTGTGCGCAAACACACATGCGAGCGTGCACACTGCACACACATGCGTGCACACACAGTACACAGTAGACAGAGTCCTACAGTATACAGATGGCCCAGGCCTTGCACACACACACAGGCATGTACACACACACACACACACACAGGCACGTACACACAGACACAGGCACGTACACACAGACACAGGCACGTACACACCCACACACAACACAAACAGGGTTACTGGGACTCCACAGAGAAGCTATAATCCTGTTATGGCGTTTGGAAAATGTGTTTACGCTGCCATGTCATCGTAACCTTGATTTGGAAACACTGTAACAACATCAGTGTGTTCTGGCCCGCTCCACTCTGTCCGCTTTCATCTATAGTGCACGCACACACGCACACACGCACAGACACAGACACAGACACAGACACAGACACAGACACACACACACAGACATACGCTAGTGTGTTCTGGCTCACTGTTTCTTCCTCTCTTTATCTACAAGTGGCACGCGGCTGTGGGTCACCATGCGGCTGTGGGTCTCCATGCGGCTGTGGGTCACCATGCGGCTGTGGGTCTCCATGCGGCTGTGGGTCTCCATGCGGCTGTGGGTCTCCATGCGGCTGTGGGTCACCATGCGGCTGTGGGTCTCCATGCGGCTGTGGGTCACCATGCGGCTGTGGGTCTCCATGCGGCTGTGGGTCTCCATGCGGCTGTGGGTCACCATGCGGCTGTGGGTCTCCATGCGGCTGTGGGTCTCCATGCGGCTGTGGGTCACCATGCGGCTGTGGGTCACCATGCGGCTGTGGGTCACCATGCGGCTGTGGGTCTCCATGCGGCTGTGGGTCACCATGCGGCTGTGGGTCACCATGCGGCTGTGGGTCACCATGGGGCTGTGGGTCTCCATGCGGCTGTGGGTCTCCATGGGGCTGTGGGTCTCCATGCGGCTGTGGGTCTCCATGCGGCTGTGGGTCACCATGCGGCTGTGGGTCACCATGCGGCTGTGGGTCTCCATGCGGCTGTGGGTCACCATGCGGCTGTGGGTCACCATGCGGCTGTGGGTCTCCATGCGGCTGTGGGTCACCATGCGGCTGTGGGTCTCCATGCGGCTGTGGGTCACCATGCGGCTGTGGGTCACCATGGGGCTGTGGGTCACCATGGGGCTGTGGGTCGCCATGCGGCTGTGGGTCACCATGGGGCTGTGGGTCACCATGGGGCTGTGGGTCACCATGGGGCTGTGGGTCGCCATGCAGCTGTGGGTCGCCATGCGGTGGCGGTCGCCAAGTATTGGGAATTGGACATACTCAAGTAAAGTACAAATACCTCAATATTGTACTTAAGTAAATGTACTTACGTTACTTTTCACCGCTGGCCGTGCCGTAGTGTTTCTATACGTCACACGGTGTTCCTCTTTCCCCTCCTGGCCTCCGTGGATCAGTGACATCACTTCCTCTTTCCCCTCCTGGCCTCCGTGGATCAGTGACATCACTTCCTCTTTCCCCTCCTGGCCTCCGTGGATCAGTGACATCACTTCCTCTTTCCCCTCCTGGCCTCCGTGGATCAGTGACATCACTTCCTCTTTCCCCTCCTGGCCTCCGTGGATCAGTGACATCACTTCCTCTTTCCCCTCCTGGCCTCCGTGGATCAGTGACATCACTTCCTCTTTCCCCTCCTGGCCCCCGTGGATCAGTGACATCACTTCCTCTTTCCCCTCCTGGCCTCCGTGGATCAGTGACATCACTTCCTCTTTCCCCTCCTGGCCTCCGTAGATCAGTGACATCACTTCCTCTTTCCCCTCCTGGCCCCCGTGGATCAGTGACATCACTTCCTCTTTCCCCTCCTGGCCTCCGTGGATCAGTGACATCACTTCCTCTTTCCCCTCCTGGCCTCCGTGGATCAGTGACATCACTTCCTCTTTCCCCTCCTGGCCTCCGTGGATCAGTGACATCACTTCCTCTTTCCCCTCCTGGCCTCCGTGGATCAGTGACATCACTTCCTCTTTCCCCTCCTGGCCTCCGTGGATCAGTGACATCACTTCCTCTTTCCCCTCCTGGCCTCCGTGGATCAGTGACATCACTTCCTCTTTCCCCTCCTGGCCTCCGTGGATCAGTGACATCACTTCCTCTTTCCCCTCCTGGCCTCCGTGGATCAGTGACATCACTTCCTCTTTCCCCTCCTGGCCTC
>NC_139710.1:33464879-33526247 GCF_964188405.1 Protomyctophum parallelum
GGGAGGTTGGGAGAGGAGGGAGGGAGGGAGGGAGGGAGGGAGGGAGAGAGAGAGAGAGAGGGAGGGAGGGAGGGAGGGAGGGAGGGAGGGAGATGAGAGAGAGGGAGGGAGGGAGGGAGGGAGGGGGAGAGAGAGAGAGAGAGAGAGAGAGAGAGAGAGAGAGAGAGGAAGGGAGGGAGAGAGAGAGAGAGAGGGAGGGAGGGAGGGAGGGGAGGGAGGGAGGGAGGGAGGGAGGTTGGGAGAGGAGGGAGGGGGAGAGAGAGAGAGGGCGGGAGGGAGGGAGGGAGGGAGAGAGAGAGAGGGAGGGAGGGAGGAAGGAGGGAGAGAGGGAGAGAGAGAGAGAGAGAGAGAGAGAGGGAGGGAGGGAGGGAGGAGGGAGGGGAGGGAGGGAGAGAGAGAGAGAGAGAGAGAGAGAGAGAGAGAGAGAGAGAGAGAGAGAGGGAGGCATCCATATAAAAGGGTCTGCATTTGTGATGTCCACCCACGTGAAATCAAGTGCCATTCGTAAGGCCTTAACAGCCGACGTGTCCCCACGTCCTAGGGACTCCAACCCGATGGGTTGCAACGTGCATTGCAGGTGCATCTTCAATGATATCAAACGAGAGAAGAATATTCTGTTTTTTGTAGTAGGACTCCCAAGTGAGTTGGACTCCACCTCCATACACTTCACTCTTCGCAGTCCGGTCACTTCCTAGTTTATACCGCGCACAGTCCGGTCACTTCCTTGTTTATACCGCGGCACAGTCCGGTCACTTCCTAGTTTTATACCGCGGCACAGTCCGGTCACTTCCTAGTTTATACCGCGGCACAGTCCGGTCACTTCCTTGTTTATACCGCGGCACAGTCCGGTCACTTCCTTGTTTATACCGCGGCACAGTCCGGTCACTTCCTAGTTTATACCGCGGCACAGTCCGGTCACTTCCTAGTTTATACCGCGGCACAGTCCGGTCACTTCCTAGTTTATACCGCTGCAGAAAGAATGCCTCGTATCTCCTGATCTAGGGCGCTCTCAGTGGTTTTGATCAGATGGATATACTAAGCTCTTCATTTCTGACTTCAACATGCCCTGCACTGTATAGTCACCAACTGTACTGTATAGTCACCAACTGCCACCTAGCTTTGGAGGTCAATCTCTCCCATATCAGATTTATTTTCCACACTCAACTTCATCAACCTCAAGATGTGACGTTAGGTCGTCACACTACTGTACATGTCGCACGAACCGAATCATTTCATTCACCTTCGTCTCTGACAGTACAGACAGTACAGTAATCATTTCATTCACCTTCGTCTCTGACAGTACAGTAAAGTACAGTACAGAACAGTACAGTACAGACAGTACAGAGAACAGCCTGTGACCAGAGAGAGTGTGAACACTGGAGAGAGAGTGAACCCTGGTCGACCTGGCGGTGTAAATTAGCATCGTAAACATAATAGCAGGTCATGGTGAAAGATTAACGTGAAGCTTAGCGCCATAGTGGCAGAGCCTCCGCCATCATAATACGATAGCCTTGTGTATCAAGGTAGCCGCGGATGGCTGTATAACTCACTGTCTCCTCGACAACCTTGACTATCTCGCCATAGATTTGTCACCACAAAGAGAAAACAAGAGGCAGCAAGCGGGGTTAGCAGCACAGAAGAACCCAACGCACCCACGCGGCATCGCTCGCAAAAACAACGTTGAGTGGTGCTTTCAGTGTCAGCTGACAAAGATGATTATAGCTAGTTCTGTAGCTCCGGAATAAAGCTTGTTGTGCTTGAGGAAGTACAGAGGAACTGTATATTATTATGATTATTCTTCAGTCAGTCAGTCACGCCACATATATGGTCATGCCTCGTGACATCACGTGATGTCATCAATATTAACCCATTTTTGGCCTGACGTTGAAATAAAAAAAAAACTTTCGCTCTGAAAGAATATATATATATTCAAAGATTTGTTCCGCATTTTCACGATTTTTCTACAAGATCTACAAGCTATGAGCTTGTAGGTCTGCTATTGTTATAGCTAAAGTATAACATAATGCTTAGTTAAAACACCAAAAGCGGTTCCCGCCCAGAATGGGTTAAGCCCATACATGGAGATCCCTGATGTCATCAATATTGGCCAGCAACTCTACAAAACCCTTAGATCTTCATGATTCCATAATATGTTGATCTTTCCCCATCCATCCTTCCTCTTCGATGTCTCCCTTTTGAATGATACCTGTCCATTTAAACTCTAGAAAGGCCTGGCCCAAAGTTATTTATAGTGCAGCCGTGCCCGGCAGCCGGCGAAAACTAGAGTTCCCAACAGGCCCTCATCGAACCCTGTACAAAGACACTGCCCACGCTGCCACCCTTAGAATCTCCATATATGGAGCTGACCTGTTCTGACATTCCATACAGTACAGTATGTTGATCTGACCTCATCAAACCCTGTACACTGAAGACACGCTCCATATATGGCCAGTACAGAATTCATTCCATATGTTGATCTGACCCCCCCCCCCCCCCCCCATGCCAAAGCACCAGCGCTCGCCCAGCAGTCTGACGTCACCCAGGCGGATATGTTGTTCTGACCCCCCATGCCAAAGCACCAGCTCTCGCCCAGCAGTCTGACGTCACCCAGGCGGATATGTTGATCTGACCCCCCCATGCCAAAGCGCCAGCTCTCGCCCAGCAGTCTGACGCCAACGAGGTGGATGCGTGCCCGGGTAAGGTCGCTTCTCACCCTCAGGCGTCTTATTGGTATTATTATTATAATATCAATGTTTAAGACGGTATTAATCTTCACTACAGTTCATCACTCTGCTACAACCGTCACCTCCGAAGCCATTACAATTGTTTAAGTGAATTTTAAGTGAATGCATCGTTTAAGCCATTAAAGGTTTTCGTTTAGTGAATGCAATTATCATTAAAGTATAGAAATTGCCTATAATACCATGGTGGGGGAGGGGGGGGGGGAGGCTCAAATGTTTGCTCTGCAGCATTTTTTAATCTCTAAAAGGCCATCCAGCCCACTTAGTTATATTCACAATTGATATTTATTACTGCTTAACGCATTTAGACCTATTCTACAAATGTCTTATAAATCCTAACAGTTTTCTGAAAAACTTCATGTTTCTATATCAGTGGTTCTCAAACATTTTCATGTCAAGGACCCCCAAAAATATATGTAATTGGCCGCCGACCCCCATCTGAAAATATGTTGTTCCAGGGACGCCCCCAGAAGCAAATATTTGAGTTATTCTGAAAGAATATATATTCAAAGATTTGCACTACATTTAAAAAGAAATAGCTAAAGTATAACATAATGCTTAAAAACACCAAAAGGGGTTCCCGTTGGACATAATTATGTTCTGAACCCATTTTGGAATAGTATTTTTGATGCTTTCTCAACCACCTGTCATATGCCAATTGCGCCCAACCCGATAACTGCTATATTTGGAGTTCCCAACGACGATGCACCAATTACCTCTCCCCAAGCCAATTTCATAGCTTTTGCTTCACTCATAGCGAGGAGACTTATTCTCCGCAATTGGAAATCTGATAAACCTCCAACATTTACAAGTTGGGTCAAGAATGTTCTATCCTTTATACCATTGGAGAAGCTCAGATACAACAGGTTCAAATCTCGCCAGAAATTTGTAAAGGCTTGGTCCCCTTTCCTTGAATTCACCCTTTCTCTGTCTTCTGATTCACTGTCTTTTGATGATGTGTCCTAAGTGTTTTTCTACATGCAATTTGGTTCATTGTGTAGCCCCTTAATCTAGTAAAAGGCTAATTTTATTTTACTGTATTTATTTCATTCATTTATTATTTATATCCTTTACTACCTGTTTATTTTATTTTATTGTTGTTTTTTTTTGTTTTTTTTGTATTTTTTTTGTGATGGAACCGGGGAGGGTGGGGTATATGTGGGGTTGTTTGTCTACAAAAACTGAAAATCTTATAAATAAAGTTATTAAAAAAGGGGTTCCCGCCTAAAATGAGTTAATGGTGATTATTCATGCCAGAGAAAACTGGAGTGAACAAACATGTAATGACTGTTCAACTCATGGTTGACGCAAAAGCAACAAAACACAACAAAAAGCAACATGGTTTTTCCATGTTCACATTAGGGATTCTGTGGATGCCACAGCAGAACGGCTGCAGTCACGGTTTCCAAAGGAACACGGATCCATTATACAGCCAGCTATACGATAAAGCCCTCGTACTGTACAGTACAGTACACAGTACAGTACAGTACACGCTCATGCCTTGAAGGGAAACCTTGAATCTTCCATTTCTCTTTGAAATCCCACACTCCATCCATGCCATTCATTCAGCGTTTATAGTGGCGATGAAGAGTGAAGTCGGATGATTTGTACTTGTACTTGCCCGGTGCCGCGCGAAACCAAACATAGCTGATCTACAAGCTCACAACGTGTCGCGCCGCGACACATTGTGAGCTTGTAGATCAGCTATATTTCCGGGCGAGTATAGCTATAGGCTTACGGGACATGATGTGCAGCGACCGACCCTATCAGGCATTAGACACATGCTGTGTCTGTGTTAACCCATTCAGGCCCGACTTCGAAAATTAAAAAAAAATATGTTTTTTAAATGTATTTTTTCCGGAAAAACCTCGTGTTTCTGTATCAGTGGTGCTCAATATTTCATTTCAAGAACCCCAAAAAATATGTGTAATTGGCCGCCGACCCCCCATCTGAAAATATGTTGTTCCAGGAACCTCCCCCAGAAGCAAAGAGTTGAGTTAAAAACGTTTGCTCTGAAAGAATATATATTCAAAGATTTGCACCACATTTTCACTACTTTTCAAAAAATAGCAGACCTACAAGCTCGTAGCGCGCTATGAGCTTGTAGATCTGCTCTTTTTCAATAGCTAACATAATGCTTTGAAACACCAAAAAGGCGTTCCCGCCCCAGAATGGGCTAAAGATATCGGTAGCAGAGCAACAACATGCCATTATTACATCTGAACAATCCTCGTCTCCGATGGATGGCGAATTGAAATCAAGCGAAGCCGACAGGACGCGGTGCGTTTGATTCGTCTTACCTTTAATCCCCTTTCCTTATCTCGCCATCCCAGCGTGACATGCAGCTGTCACAGAAAGGGCCTTCAGCTGGAAACAAACACACCTTAATCCATCCTGGGCGGGAACACCCTTTTGGTGTTTTAAACATTATGTTATGCTTTTAGCTGTTGGAAAATAGCAGATCTACAAGGTCATAGGTCTGCTATTTTTTAAAGAGTGCCGCGCTATGAGCTTGTAGGTCTGCAATTTTTTGAAAAACCTTGGAAATTGGGCGCAAATCTTTGAATATATATATTCTTTCAGAGCGAACGTTTTTAACTCAAATCTTTGCTTCTGGGGGGGGGGGGGTCCCTGGAACAACAAATTTTCAGATGGGGGTCGGCGGCCAATTACATATAATTTCTGGGGTCCTTGACATGAAATATTGAGCACCACTGATATAGAAACGAGTTTTTTCTGAAAATTGTCATGATTTAGAAGACATTTTATTTTATTTCGACGTCAGGTCTAAATGGGTTAAAACATCCAAGGATCAAAA
Organism: Protomyctophum parallelum; assembly: GCF_964188405.1. Lineage (NCBI taxonomy): Eukaryota > Metazoa > Chordata > Actinopteri > Myctophiformes > Myctophidae > Protomyctophum > Protomyctophum parallelum. The sequence goes on from NC_139710.1 coordinate 33,470,439, forward strand.
GGGGTCAAGATCCTATTTGAAACCTGTTTTTTATTTTTATTTATTTTTATTTTTTACAAAGACATCCGCAGGCAACCACTTTGGTCCTAATTAAAGCCATTTTCATTTCCGACGCCACAACAACAAAAAAGTCCTTGAAATTGCTGCGTGGGGGGGGGGGGGGGGGGAATAAAGACATAGCACTGTGTATAAAAAAGGTGTGATGAATGGAATAGAAAAGTGCTTTCAAAGTGTAAATTTACAGTGTCGCTATGCGACGGGCGACAGCTGGAGCCCTGCCTGCCTTGCTGCAGGCTCCATGGCGTTCATTTGAACACGTCTTGTTTCCCACGTCACTTCTCAGTAAATTCAGAACAGCCACTTTGTTCATCACTTGGCTCTTTGAACATAAACGAAGTGGCTTCTTTCCTTTCTCTCTGTGTGCGCTGACAACAAGCCATTTAAGGCCGGCACATTCACGTCCAGGCAGCGCATTGATTCCTTAACCCATTTTGGACTGACCATATGTAGGTTCTATACAAACGCCTTCACAATCATGACCGTTTTCTGAAAAAACCCATGTTTCTATATATGTCGGTCGTTCTCAAACATTTTCATGTCAAGAAACCCCCAAAGAGGCGTAACCGTCTGGGCACCCGACTGGTAATCCAGTCACAGTGTGCCGCGGGTTCGACTCCCGAGCCCGAAACGGCCTTTACTGCATGTCTTCCCCCATCTCTCTCCCGTTTCCTGTCAGCCTACTGTCTGTCCCTTCAAAAATAAACCCCCAAAGATATATGTAATTGTCCGCCGACACCCATCTGAAAATATGTTGTTCCAGGGACCCCCAGAAGCAAAGATTTGAGTTAAAAACTTTCGTTCTGAAAGAATATATATTCAAAGATTTGAGTTAAAAACATTCACTTTGAAAGAAAATATATATATTCAAAGATGTGTGCCACATTTTCACGATTTTTCAAAAATAGCAGAACTACAAGCTCTGCTTGTAGTTCTGCTCGGAGCCGTAGCGCGGCACTCTACGAGCTTGTAGATCTGTTTAACTGTTTAACATAATCTAAATCCTTATAAAACACCAAAAGGGGTTCCGGAACTTCCCGCCCAGAATGGGTTAACGTGTGTCTCGTCTCCAAATGAAACCCGCTGCATTGTGGGCGCCGCCGCCGTGCCGCGGTGATGAATGTGGAAGTGCCGCCAACGTGTCGCGGTGATGAATGACGAAGGCGATGGCGGCCGACAGGCGGAGTGGCCGTTCGGCGAGATGACTCGGCGAAGACACCACTCTCTTACCAAATGATGACATTTTGATTTTTTGTCCTGCCTGCCTTTGCTTTTTAATATGACAGGAGAATGGATAGATCTCCCTCTCTATACGTGTTCACTGTCTCTTGTCCTCGACCACAACTTCCCTGTTCTTTTCAATCATCTGCCCTTTCTTTTCCAATTCCTGCAAACTGGAATCAAATATTTTTTTTCCCTCTTTTTTTTAGAATTTATTAGCATACTATGTAGGGATGTTTTTTTTTGTTTTGCACCCGATCCGATTTACGATCATTTGATTTTGAGACATATATACCGATCTTTCCCGATCCGATTATTATAACACTTATGCCATATCACAATAGCAAATATACCTAATGTATATGTCATGTATATGTTGTGATGCCTTTCAATTATTGAAAGGCATCAATGAAAGCTCGGTACATTTTCTTATTTAACCCATTTTGTGTGGGAACCCCTTTTGGTGTTAGCATTACGTTATGCTTTAGCTATTGAAAAATACCAGATCTACAAGCTCATAGCGCGCCACCGAGTGGCGCGCTACGAGCTTGTAGGTCTGCTATTTTAGAAAAATCGAAGAACCACTGACATAGAAACATAGCTTTTTCAGAAAACTGTCAGGATGTAGAAGACATTTTTAGAATCTGATCTCAGTTCAGAATGGCTTAATGAAGCAACGTTCCGGTCCCTCCGGACCTTCCTGCAGGCATTGAAAGGCAAAATGTGAATGTGTATACTTTTATTTATCTCTCTCATTCAGAGAGAGTACTACAGACACATAATAATGCCATCATGCATAGCAGGGGTATCATTTCCTTTGTTTTCATTATAGGTGTCTTTCACACACACCTCTGAGTGTGTATGTCTATCCCATTCTGACCTGAGATCAGATTCATACGAGGTTTCCACTGGACACACACTGATCTGATCAACCCATTCTGACCTGAGATCAGATTCTAAAAATGTCAGTCGTTCTTCGATTAAAAAAAAATTAGCAGACCTACAAGCTCGTAGCGCGCCACTCGGTGGCGCGCTACGAGCTTGTAGATCTGCTATTTTTCAATAGCTAAAGCATAACATGATGCTAACACCAAAATGGGTTCCCGTTCAGAATGGGCTAATGCTCCCATCCCGGGTGTGGGGAATTCAACCAATCAGCCACTGGGCACGGCACGACGCGCTGATGATGGCCCTAATTTCCACAGACTGGAGTGGAGTGGCCCTCAAAGACCATCAGCGACGAGGAGAGAGAGAGAAACACACACAAACAAACCGTGCTGACGCTGAAGCGCTGGCTGAATCTCCTTAAAGGACAACTTTAGTTTTTTTCAACCAAGGTTCATGTTTTAGGTTGTTATTAGAGAAACTAAAAGGTGAGTGTTAATTTTCTTTAATTTGCTGCTTTCTTTCGTTTTGGGGATTTTAGCAGTTTTTGACAGGGGGGCGGGGGCATTCGAGCATGGGGCTAAATATGTATTTTTTTACAAAATATTATGGCGATTTATTTTTTTATTATTTACTATAGTCCTAATAAACCCCAAGAAATTACATGTGGCCACAAAAGATCACAGGATCTATTGAATGTGACAAACTGACATATTGAGCCTATACACACAGTATAATAAGCCTTCCCCCAGTAGGCTACCTTCACATTCAGTAGATCCTGTGATCTTCTGTGGCCAGATGTAATTTCCTGGGGTTTATTAGGACTATAGTAAATAATAAATAAATAAATCACCATCAAATTTGGTAAGAAAATACATATTTAGCCCCATGCTCGAATGCCCCCGCCCCCCTGTCAAAAAGAGCTAAAATCCCTAAAACGAAAGAAAGCAGCAAATGAAAGAAAATGAACACTCACCTTTTAGTTTCTCTAATAACAACCTAAAACATGAACCTTGGTTGAAAAAAACTAAAGTTGTCCTTTAAGCAATTTAGTCCTGACGTCGAAATTTAAAAATAAATGCCTTTTTAAAAGGTTTTTTTTTCTTTTTCTGGAAAACCCTCATGTTTCTATATCAGTGGTGCTCAATATTTCATGTCAAGCACCCCAAAAATTATATGAATTTGACCACCGACCCCCATCTGAAAATATGTAGTTCCAGGAACCCCCCCTGCAGAAGCAAAGATTTGAGTTAAAAAACTGAATATTATATTCAAAGATTTGAGGCACATCTTCACGATTTTTCAAAAATAGCAGATCTGCAAGCTTGTAGATCTGCTATTTTTCAATAGCTAAAGCACGCAGTCACGCACGCAGCCACGCACGGACGCACGCATGCACGCACGCACTCATACAGTACACACACACCATTGGCAGAGAGGCAGGGTGGTGTTGGACACGAGGCAAGATGATGATGCCTCTGAACTGGCATCTCATCAGAAGCATGAGCTCCAGCCGTGGGAGCCAGTTCTAACATCCTTCCCAACACAAGAGGAGCCAAAACAGCAGGATGAGATGAGGCCCCTCCCCCCCCCCCCCCCCCCTCCCCTCCCCCCACCAAACAGCAGGATGAGCTGAACAAACAACATCTCTGGCTTCTACATCAATGACTCCCGACCTGTGGGCCACTGGGTGGGCCGTGAGTGACTCTGTGAGGATATTGCAAGTGGGCCCCCAAATGATTGGAAAACACTACGATTGTATTGATTACTAGAGATTGGGACTGCCAAGCAGCCCTCACACCTACAGGTCACATATAGCCCCAGAACAACATGTCTGATTCATGTGCTCTGATTAAAGCCATTTATGCCCAGAAAGGCCTAACCGGGTATAACAGGGTCTGCAAATTAGCCTTAGCTAGAAACCCTATAACAGCCATACATACATCAGTCTTCTGTTTTTAACCCGACACAACGAAAAAAATAGCAAAAAAATATAGCTGCAAGCTTAGGCCTTCTTGTACACATCTCGTTCTACAATTATTCTCCTTCTAATTAGTGACTCACGGGAGGGAGGCGGTGTGTCAACTGGAGGAAGGGTGTTTCCAAGTGGTGCTCAGGGACTGCCATGCCCATATAAGGCCATGGCCTGGTGCTGCTGGGGAGCACAGCTCTGTCCCTGTGCTGGGGAGCACAGAGCTGTCCCTGTGCTGGGGAGCACAGCTCTGTCCCTGTGCTGGGGAGCACAGAGCTGTCCCTGTGCTGGGGAGCACAGCTCTGTCCCTGTGCTGGGGAGCACAGAGCTGTCCCTGTGCTGGGGAGCACAGAGCTGTCCCTGTACTGGGGAGCACAGAGCTGTCCCTGTGCTGGGGAGCACAGCTCTGTCCCTGTGCTGGGGAGCACAGAGCTGTCCCTGTGCTGGGGAGCACAGAGCTGTCCCACCACAAGCACTAGGTTTAATGACCTAATAAGTCATTAGAGTCTCGTTGTGGCGGGAAACCGCATCACAGAACACAGATGGCGGGGCGCCGGGGAACTGTGTTCCTCCCTGCAGTTTTATGTTTTAACCCATTCATGGCGGGAACCCCTTTTGGTGTTTCAAAGCATTATGTTATGCTTTAGCTGTTAAAAAATAGCAGATCTACAAGCTCATAGCGCTCACGAGCTTGTAGGTCTGCTATTTTTGAAAATAATCGCGAAAATGTGGCGCGGATCTTTAACTCAAATCTTTGCTTCTGGGGGGGGGGGGGGGGTCCCTGGAACTACATATTTTCAGATGGGGGGCGGCAGCCGATTACATATAATTCTGGGGGTCCTTGACATGAAAAAGGTTGAGAACGACTGATACAGAAACATGGGTTTTTTTCAGAAAACTGTCAGCATATAGAAGGCATTTGTATAGTCAGGTCTAAATGGGTTAATCTGCCCGGAAACCAATTATGACTGACACATTTAATATCAGGGAGATGGAAGCTCCGGCGAGTCACGATTTAGCTGCTCACAGCGGCGTTTCTTTGACGGGGCACATTTGTCAACGTGTCGCAGCTTGCTAAAATACTGTATCTGCAAAAAATATATATATATCTGCAAGTATGAACGTATAGTATCATCATTCGTCGCTGTCATGCAGAAACCATGTGTGTCCTGTAACCGTGTTCCCGTTCCAATAGTTTTTATTCAATCACAAACTCTTGTTAATACTTGATATGGGTTAAATATTTTAACTCATTTAGATGTCTTCAAAATCATGACAGTTTTCTGAAAACCCCATGTTTCTATATGTCAGTGGTTCTCAAACTATTTCATGTCAAGGACCCCCAAAATGATATGTATTTGGCCGCCGACCCCCCATCTCAAAATATGTTGTTCCAGGGACCTTCCAGAAACAAAGATTTGAGTTAAAAATGTTCGCACTGAAAGAATATATATTCAAAGATTTGCGTCACATTTTCACGATAAAAAAGAAATAGCAGATCTACCAGCTCATAGCGCGGCACTCTGTGCCGAGCTATGAGCTTGTAGATCTGCTATTTTTTTCAATAGCTTAAGTGTAACATAATGCTTAAAACACCAAGAGGGGTTCCCACCCAGAATGGGCCATGCACTGACAGATCGATGTAACCTCTTTCACTTTCAACAAAAGTAGTGTTTTCGGATTGGGAACGAAAACAGTATATCGGGACATCCTTAACCCTGCAAGACAACAATGCTTCTTGGTAACATTTTTATTTTAAATAATTACTATTTTTTTCCTGTTCTTTTTTCACTTGATGTTCATTGTTTAGTCTTGCAATGCCATCGGTCATGATATTTGCATATAAATACCCCCACAGAGGCAGAAATACACACAACTTCAAAATCTCTGAATCAAAATTGACCTATGACCTTTAATCTTTAAAATAGTGAAAGTAGCAGATCTGTATAGATATTTTAGATAATTTTCACTGATTTGCGCTCACTCTCGTACGACAAAGTATGGCATTCATTTACGAGAAAATAAATATATATAATAAAGAAAGAATAACAACAATAATAATTATGGATATACAAAGGTTTCTGCCTGACAACAATGCCATGCAAACTTGGCATTGGCAAGACATAGCGGAGCACTATACTATAGAGAATCTGACAGGAGATTATTCATATTACAGAACCTTCAAAGGCTTCATGGCCAACTTCTATTCTTCTCACCTCAGACAGAGCGATACAGACGCTGAGATTAATAGCAAAGGATGGCAGACTTCAATGGTCTTCTCAGTGTGCGCACGCACGCACGCACGCACGCACGCACGCACTCACACACGCACGCACCTTTGAACAATCATTGTGAACAGAAGTGACACAATCTCACGCATGCACACACACCCGCACGCACACGTGTCGTGCACACACACACAAAGTAATTGACTGGAGTAAGTTTTTCTTTTTGTGCACCAGAAAACAGGGATTCAATTTCCAATGGTTATGCACTGCATGGTCTATATCAATTCTCCAACTCTCTGCGTGGTGTCTGTTTGTTCTGTCTGTGACTGGTACAGTCATCTATGATGACTCCACCGTCCGCGGAATGAAAAAAGAAAAACCTCCCTCCGAAAAGCATGTCTTCACGAGGAGTGGCGTACGCGTCAGAAATGTTTTCGTCAACTACCTTTTTCCACTGACGAAAACGAAATGGAAACTAAATGTAACCTAAGCTATGATGACTAAAACTAAGACTAAATAATATACTGACGATTTTGTCAACAAATAAAAACTAGACTAAAATGTTAGGAAGGGACTAGTGGACAAGAGATCCAGTATAATATGTCATATATTTTTGATGCTCCTTGACGTGAAAATGTTGGAGAACGACTGACATAGAAACATGAGGTTTTTCAGAAAACTGTCAGGATTCAGAAGACATTTTGTAGAATCGTTCCCATGTCTAAATGGGTTAAACAAGCATCGTTGAAAGACAAACATTAAACCTGTACTGCAGCACACACACACACACACACACACACACCTGTTTTTCTCTGGATGATAGGAGTGGGATATGGGATGAGTGAGTGCTGTGACCGCCACCAGACGGGTCACATGCATGGCATCAGAGAAACGTCTAGCCATTTGAACGAGCCAATCCTATTGGGTGGAGCTGAGATTGGGTTCCGTCTCCAGCTGATTTTTTTGGCCTACGGCGTCGTACTGCTTTCATTTAGAGAAACTCCCAATTACTGATTCACTGAAACCCTCAAGCCCGCTTCCAAACTCCACTATGGCGGCTCACTCTTTTTCACTGCATGAACCTCCAACTCAGGCATTTAGCCAGAGTGATTAAACCCAATTAGACCCGAGTCCGAAAAAAAAAAAAAGTCTTCTAAATCAGTTTTCTGAAAAACCTATCTTTCAGCGGTTAATGTGTGTGTTTACTAGAAAATAAATGGCACAATGACAAGTGGTTGTTTGTAAATATTAGTGGTTGTTTGTAAACAGTAGTGGATGTTTGTAAACAGTAGTGGATGTTTGTAAACATTAGTGGTTGTTTGTAAACAGTAGTGGATGTTTGTAAACAGTAGTGGATGTTTGTAAACAGTAGTGGTTGTTTGTAAATATTAGTGGTTGTTTGTAAACAGTAGTGGTTGTTTGTAAACAGTAGTGGATGTTTGTAAACAGTAGTGGATGTTTGTAAACAGTAGTGGATGTTTGTAAACAGTAGTGGATGTTTGTAAACAGTAGTGGATGTTTGTAAACAGTAGTGGATGTTTGTAAACAGTAGTGGTTGTTTGTAAACAGTAGTGGATGTTTGTAAACAGTAGTGGTTGTTTGTAAACAGTAGTGTATGTTTGTAAACAGTAGTATTTGTTTGTAAACACTAGTGGTTGTTTGTAAACAGTAGTGTATGTTTGTAAACAGTAGTGGTTGTTTGTAAACAGTAGTGGTTGTTTGTAAACAGTAGTGTATGTTTGTAAACAGTAGTGGTTGTTTGTAAACAGTAAAATAGAGAGTAATAAATATCGTTGGTCTTTACTACATGGTAACCATCAACCTCCTTGCGGTGCGGGGTGAATCAGGTTAAACAAATGAAAAGGCACCGTATAATTATAACCGTACAAGCAGCCTAATGGACTTGGCAATGGAACAAATGGGTTTCGGAATGGCGATGTTTCAGAATGGCGATGTTTCAGAATGGTGGGGTTTCGGAATGGCGATGTTTCAGAATGGTGGGGTTTCAGAATGGCGATGTTTCAGAATGGTGGGGTTTCAGAATGGCGATGTTTCAGAATGGTGGGGTTTCAGAATGGCGATGTTTCAGAATGGTGGGGTTTCGGAATGGCGATGTTTCAGAATGGTGGGATTTCGGAATGGCGATGTTTCAGAATGGCGGGGTTTCGGAATGGCGGGGTTTCGGAATGGTGGGGTTTCGGAATGGTGGGGTTTCAGAATGGTGGGGTTTCAGAATGGTGGGGTTTCGGAATGGCAATGTTTCAGAATGGTGGGATTTCAGAATGGTGGGGTTTCAGAATGGTGGGGTTTCGGAATGGTGGGGTTTCAGAATGGTGGGGTTTCGGAATGGTGGGGTTTCGGAATGGCGATGTTTCAGAATGGTGGGATTTCAGAATGGTGGGGTTTCAGAATGGCGATGTTTCAGAATGGTGATGTTTCAGAATGGCGATGTTTCAGAATGGTGGGATTTCGGAATGGTGGGGTTTCAGAATGGTGGGGTTTCAGAATGGTGGGGTTTCAGAATGGCGATGTTTCAGAATGGCGATGTTTCAGAATGGTGGGATTTCGGAATGGTGGGGTTTCAGAATGGTGGGGTTTCAGAATGGCGATGTTTCAGAATGGCGATGTTTCAGAATGGTGGGGTTTCAGAATGGCGATGTTTCAGAATGGCGATGTTTCAGAATGGCGATGTTTCAGAATGGCGATGTTTCAGAATGGCGGGGTTTCAGAATGGTGGGGTTTCAGAATGGCGATGTTTCAGAATGGTGGGGTTTCAGAATGGTGATGTTTCAGAATGGCAGGGTTTCAGAATGGTGGGGTTTCAGAATGGTGGGGTTTCAGAATGGTGGGGTTTCAGAATGGCGATGTTTCAGAATGGCAGGGTTTCAGAATGGTGGGGTTTCAGAATGGTGGGGTTTCAGAATGGTGGGGTTTCAGAATGGTGAGGTTTCAGAATGGTGGGGTTTCAGAATGGATTCCAGTGGTTCTTATTATGTGAGCAGACTGCTAACCTGTGCAAACGTTGGGCTGATGTTGCAGCAAAGCCATGGAAGCATCAGACAATTAATCTAGATTAGAGCCTGATCGATATAACAGTCTGGCCGATACAGTGGCTTAACCCGTTTAGGATGGGGGGCTGTGGCTCAGGAGGTAGAGCAGGTCGTCCAATGATCCCTGGGTCGGCGGTTCGAATCCCGTCTCCTCCTCCTGTCTACATGTCGAAGTGTCCTTGGGCAAGACACTAAACCCTACATTGCCTCCAATGAGTCGGTCGGTGTGAGCTCGCCACCGTCGGTGTGTGAATGTGGGAAGTGAGGACGCTGGCGTCGACTGTTCGCCGCTTCACCTCCCAATGTATGAATGAATGAACCTTTGTAAAGCGCTTTGAGCACTTGGAAAAGCGCTATAAAAATGCTATTCATTATTTAGGCGTGACGTCGAAAAAAATAATAATCTTAAGTAGGCCTACCCATGTTTCAGTGGTGCTCAATATTTCATATCAAGGACCCCAAAAAATGTAATTGGCCTCCGACCCCTATCTGAAAATATGTTGTTCCAGGTGAACTCCCCAGAAGCAAAGATTTGAGTTAAAAGAAAACGCACCACATTTACACGATTTTAAAAAATAGCAGATCTACAAGCTCATAGCGCGCCACCGAGTGGCGCGCTACGAGCTTGTGGATCTGCTATTTTTCCAATAGCTAAATTATAACAATGTTTAAAACACCAAAAGAGGTTCCCGCCCCAAAATGGGTTAAATATGTGACTTTGGTACCTTATGGGCAATCATGGGGCTGCTTTTTTAACCACTTTCATCCTCTATTGCGGGTATGTCATACTGTACTGTCCATAGAATTGACTGACAGCACTATCATTACTTTTGTGTAGAAGAAATCTTTTTGTTTGTTTATGTAAACATTATCTTTTCTATTTATTTTCTACTGTACTGTATGTCAGTGCTGCTCAACCTTATCACGTCAAGGACCTCCAAAAATGAACCTGTATTTGGCTGCGGACCCCCATCTGAAAATATGCTGTTCCAGGGACCCCCCACCCCCAGAAGAAAAGATTGGAGTTAAAAGAATATAGATTTGCACCACATTTTCACGAGCTTGTAGATTAAAGGAGAATTCCATACTAGAAGGCTTTCTTACCTTTATTTTGTAGTTGTTACGTCCCCACCAAAGAGGTCCAGGTGTTATTTGTAGTTGTTACGTCCCCACCAAAGAGGTCCAGGTGTTATTTGTAGTTGTTACGTCCCCACCAAAGAGGTCCAGGTGTTATTTTGTGCAAAAGCGCATTATTGGCTATTTCCCCTACCATAAGCCCTCAATGAATTGCATTGACTTGCATTGAATTGAATGAGGCTATGGGGTGTTATGCTAATTAACTTATTTATTTAAAATATATACTGTATATCCTCTCTTCATAATGTAAATAGTATCCCCGGCGGCACACTTTACTACATATTTCGATGGAAATAAGCTAATTAGCACAAAGACCCAACCCCCATTGAGGGCTTATATTATAGGGGAAATAGCCAATAATACACTTTAGCACAAAATAACACCTGGACCTCTTTGGTGGGGACGTAACAACTACAAATAACACCTGGACCTCTTTGGTGGGGACGTAACAACTACAAATAACACCTGGACCTCTTTGGTGGGGACGTAACAACTACAAATAACACCTGGACCTCTTTGGTGGGGACGTAACAACTACAAATAACACCTGGACCTCTTTGGTGGGGACGTAACAACTACAAATAACACCTGGACCTCTTTGGTGGGGACGTAACAACTACAAATAACACCTGGACCTCTTTGGTGGGGACGTAACAACTACAAATAACACCTGGACCTCTTTGGTGGGGACGTAATAACTACAAATAACACCTGGACCTCTTTGGTGGGGACGTAACAACTACAAATAAAGGTAAGAAAGCCTTCTAGTATAGAATTCTCCTTTAACATTTCGCGTTTCTTCTCGACAGCAGATCGGGAAGAGCATAATCGATCATCATGTGTTTGTGTTTTTTGTTTTTATAAAAGTTATCTTGATCTATAGATCAATCAATGAATTATCTCGTCGGCTGCTCTGGCTCATTTTCCTCGTGGCATTTCTGCAGGGTGTTTGGGGGGGGGGGGTCATGGTTTCCTGCTGTGCACTTTGTTTGAGGTGCCATTTGTCAGAATCAACTTCACTGTCAAGTGCGATGAATGAGCGAGAACCATTGACAACAGAGCACTAAGTACAAGGACGGCACTGGCATGCAAAGGGACAGCGTTGTGCATTACAGATAAAAGACAGAGACAGACAGCGGTGTGCATTACAGATAAAAGATAGAGACAGACAGCGGTGTGCATTACAGATAAAAGACAGAGACAGACAGCGGTGTGCATTACAGATAAAAGACAGAGACAGACAGCGGTGTGCATTACAGATAAAAGACAGAGACAGACAGCGTTGTGCATTACAGATAAAAGATAGAGACAGACAGCGGTGTGCATTACAGATAAAAGACAGAGACAGACAGCGGTGTGCATTACAGATAAAAGACAGAGACAGACAGCGGTGTGCATTACAGATAAAAGATAGAGACAGACAGCGGTGTGCATTACAGATAAAAGATAGAGACAGACAGCGTTGTGCATTACAGATAAAAGATAGAGACAGACAGCGGTGTGCATTACAGATAAAAGATAGAGACAGACAGCGGTGTGCATTACAGATAAAAGATAGAGACAGACAGCGGTGTGCATTACAGATAAAAGACAGAGACAGACAGCGTTGTGCATTACAGATAAAAGACAGAGACAGACAGCGTTGTGCATTACAGATAAAAGATAGAGACAGACAGCGTTGTGCATTACAGATAAAAGACAGAGACAGACAGCGGTGTGCATTACAGATAAAAGACAGAGACAGACAGCGTTGTGCATTACAGATAAAAGACAGAGACAGACAGCGTTGTGCATTACAGATAAAAGATAGAGACAGACAGCGTTGTGCATTACAGATAAAAGACAGAGACAGACAGCGGTGTGCATTACAGATAAAAGATAGAGACAGACAGCGGTGTGCATTACAGATAAAAGATAGAGACAGACAGCGGTGTGCATTACAGATAAAAGATAGAGACAGACAGCGTTGTGCATTACAGATAAAAGACAGAGACAGACAGCGGTGTGCATTACAGATAAAAGACAGAGACAGACAGCGTTGTGCATTACAGATAAAAGACAGAGACAGACAGCGTTGTGCATTACAGATAAAAGATAGAGACAGACAGCGGTGTGCATTACAGATAAAAGACAGAGACAGACAGCGTTGTGCATTACAGATAAAAGATAGAGACAGACAGCGTTGTGCATTACAGATAAAAGACAGAGACAGACAGCGTTGTGCATTACAGATAAAAGATAGAGACAGACAGCGGTGTGCATTACAGATAAAAGACAGAGACAGACAGCGTTGTGCATTACAGATAAAAGATAGAGACAGACAGCGTTGTGCATTACAGATAAAAGACAGAGACAGACAGCGTTGTGCATTACAGATAAAAGATAGAGACAGACAGCGTTGTGCATTACAGATAAAAGACAGAGACAGACAGCGTTGTGCATTACAGATAAAAGATAGAGATCGGAAGGATGTAAACAGTGAGTATTTGATGTACTTTACAACCAAGTAGGATCAGAGCTTCAGGCGATATGGAATCACATACAATAGGATATATTATGATAATATTACCGTTAGATTTATTTCTGCAATTTTCTGCTGTTGTCTGTTGCTCTGCCGAGTGGTCCTTAGAATGAAATAAAGATGCTAAAACACGATGCTATAGGCTGTTTTCGTTCACACTACCGGGCGATATAAAAAGTGTAATACGATCATTTGCGACATGTTGTGAGTTTGTAGTGTGGTGCAAGGTGTGGCGCATATTCTTAGTACTTTTATTTGGTACTTTAGGTATATTGATGCCAATACTGAAATACATTTGCACTTTTAGTAAAAAAAATAAAGTAATATGCCTTGTACAGTATGATAGAGGCTTTTTTGAGTGGTGCAACCACTCTAAGGAACAGCAATGGGACTATGGGACTATGTCCCAATGTTTAGAGTATACCAGTAGGGGCACAAGTGGCACTGTTGTGCCAGAAACAGAGAGAGAGAGAGAGAGAGAGAGAGAGAGAGAGAGAGAGAGAGAGAGAGAGAGAGAGAGAGAGTTAATTTATTTTCATTGTTACTGTATTGCTTGTTGTTCATTATTGTTGGGATGTTTGTTGACTTTTGTTTTGTTGTATGTACGCTTTTGCAATGTAAAACATATTTATCATGCCAATAAAGCCTTTTGAAATTGAAATTGAATTGAAATTGAGAGAGCGAGAGAGAGAGAGAGAGAGAGGCAGGGTGAGAGGGGAGTTGCACCACTCAGTTCACACGTGTGTGATTTATTTTATTAACGTGGTATTGTTACTTTTACTCAAGTAAAATAAGACCACATTTTTTCTCACAGGAGGGTGGTTTATGGTTATGATCTCCGTGTCCTCCTCACCTTCTCCTCCAGAGCTCAGACTCTTCCAGACTTCAGATGGAGATCATTACTCTGACTGTGTCTCCAGAGCTCAGACTCTTCCAGACTTCAGATGGAGATCATTACTCTGACTCTGTCTTCTCCTCCAGAGCTCACTCTTCCAGACTTCAGATGGAGATCATTACTCTGACTCTGTGTTCTCCTCCAGAGCTCACTCTTCCAGACTTCAGATGGAGATCATTACTCTGACTCTGTGTTCTCCTCCAGAGCTCAGACTCTTCCAGACTTCAGATGGAGATCATTACTCTGCCTGTGTGACACTTCTGACTGACTCTAACTGCCTCCCTGCAGGTCTATGCCACAGATGATTATCTTTGTGACGATTAAGACATTCTGTGCGGGAACCCCTTTTTTGGTGTTTACTTTTAAAGCATTATTATTACTTTAGCTATTGAAAAAATAGCAGATCTACAAGCTCATAGTGCGCCACCGAGTGCCGCGCTACAAGCTTGTAGGTCTGCATTTTTTTTTTTTTTATCGTGAAAATGTTGTGAAAATCTTTGAATATATATTAATTTCAGAGCGTTTTTAACTCAAATCTTTGCTTCTGAGAGGGGGTCCCTGGAACAACATATTTTCAGATGGGGGGGGGGGGGGGTCGGTGACTAATTAGTAATTACATAACATTTATGGGATCCTTGACATGAAATATTTTGAGAACCACTGATATAGAAACGTTGTTTTTTCAGAAAACTGATATTTTATTTTTTTAGAATCGTCCTCAGGTCGGTGGCGCGCTACGAGCTTGTAGGTCTGCTATTTTTGAAAAAAATCGAAGAACGACTGACATAGAAACATAGCTTTTTCAGAAAACTGTCAGGATGTAGAAGACATTTTTATAATCTGATCTCAGGTTAGAATGGGTTAAAGCACTGAGTAATGTCCCCCCCCCCCTCTCCCCTGCAGGGACCCAACATGAGTTCTCCATCAACCACCCCCCCCCTCCCCACCCCCCCCCCACTTGTTAGCCCAATCAGGTCCAGCAGACGAGAGGGAGGGAGGGGGAGGATGGAGGAGGAGGAGGTGGGGGGACGAGGGGGTTTGAGGAGAAAGCGGCCGTCAGGTGCTCTGCCATCCATGCCCTCCCCTCCTCCCCCATGAGGGACATCAGTCACACGCTGTACGGTACGCGGCATAACGCCTGCCCACACGGACCCTCGTGTCCTGTATGCGGCATAAGGCCTGCCCACACGGACCCTCGTGTCCTGTACGCGGCATAACGCCTGCCCACACGGACCCTCGTGTCCTGTACGCGGCATAAGGCCTGCCCACACGGACCCTCGTGTCCTGTACGCGGCATAACGCCTGCCCACACGGACCCTCGTGTCCTGTATGCGGCATAAGGCCTGCCCACACGGACCCTCGTGTCCTGTACGCGGCATAACGCCTGCCCACACGGACCCTCGTGTCCTGTACGCGGCATAACGCCTGCCCACACGGACCCTCGTGTCCTGTATGCGGCATAACGCCTGCCCACACGGACCCTCGTGTCCTGTATGCGGCATAAAGCCTGCCCACACAGACCGTCGTGTCCTGTATGCGGCATAAGGCCTGCCCACACGGACCCTCGTGTCCTGTACGTGGCTGACTGTGACTGAGAGGAGAGGAGAGGAGGAGATCTGAGCGGGTTATAGACCACCATTCAGACTATGTTTCAGCCAGGCGCTAATCAACAACAGCTCACAATATATCCTATCACTGCTACGCCGATGACACACAACTGTTTCTATCCTTCCCCCCCTCTGCCACTCAGGTGGAAGAGCGCATCA
Source organism: Protomyctophum parallelum (assembly GCF_964188405.1). Lineage (NCBI taxonomy): Eukaryota > Metazoa > Chordata > Actinopteri > Myctophiformes > Myctophidae > Protomyctophum > Protomyctophum parallelum. Next base: position 33,486,171 of record NC_139710.1, read on the forward strand.
CTGCATGCCTGGCTGACATGTCCTCCAACCACCTCAAGCTGAACCCAGACAAGACTGAGCTTCTCTTCTTCCCAGCTAAGTCCTGCCCTATGCGGGAGCTAACTATTTCCGTAGACAACGCCCTGGTAACGTCTGTCCCAACAGCCAGGAATCTTGGTGTTGTCCTGGACAGTCAGCTCTCGTTCAAAACTCACATCACAGCTGTCACTCGATCCTGTAGGTTCACACTCTATAACATACGACGAATTAGACCGTTCCTCACCCAGGAATCAGCCCAGCTCCTGTCATGTCAAAACTCGACTATTGTAACTCCCTCCTTACTGGCCTACCAGCATGTGCACTTAAGCCTCTCCAGCTGATCCAAAATGCCGCAGCTCGCTTGGTCTTCAACCAGCCAAAATTCTCACATGTCTCCCCCCTGCTCCGCTCCCTCCACTGGCTCCCGGTCGCTGCCCGCACAGAATACAAAACTCTGATGCTGGCATTCAAAGCAACCAAAGGTATGGCTCCCCCATATCTTGCAAGTATGATTGAACCCTACAAACCCTCCCGCACACTCAGATCAGCCAACGCAGGGAAGCTGGAAGTACCCTCAATAAAAACGCCGGGACAACGCTCCACACGTCCCAAACTCTTCTCCCTTCTGGCTCCAAAACTGTGGAATGCACTTCCCATTGCAGTCAGAACTGCAGCATCACTCCCAATCTTCCGCCGTAGTCTGAAAACCCACCTTTTCAGACACCATCATGGCCCATAGCACTTACCCTACCCCCTTAGATAGCACTTCCGTAGACTTAGATAGCATTTGATACAGACTTATTGCATGTTATGTAGACAGCACTATACTTGCATTGTATATAGTCATAGCACGCCATAGTACATATGTATAGCATAGTAGTATATATGTATAGTTTCATTATATAGATATTCCACTGTTACTTTCTTAGCTTACGCATGTTTCATGATAAATGCTTTCATGTGATGTATTCCCATGCTTTTGTTCTTGCTTAATGTAAGTCGCTCTGGATTAAGAGCGTCTGCTAAGTGCCTAAATTGTAAATTGTAAATTGTAACACTGGATGTTGCTTTTCTTGAATTATTGATGCAATGCCGTGTATGTGTGCGTGTGCGTGTGCGTGTGCGTGTGTGTGCGTGTGCGTGTGCGTGTGTGTGTGCGTGTGTCAGTGGTCATACAGTATATCGTAACTGTCAGGCTCAAAACCTCATATTTCCATACTTTTATTTTTCAGGTTCTGGAAAGTTTCAAGTTATGGAATGGAAGGCTCTGGGACACCCTTCGTACGGTATAATCTAGGGGTCTCAAGGACCCCTAGGGGGTCCTCGGACCCCCACTTTGGGAACCACTGGTCTAAACGAGCCCATATGTTGGTGTCATCAACGCCACCGATCAAACAAGAAAGGAAAGGAAAGGTACCATGTTTACCCAGCAGGGTAACTGGACTAAGCTCAAGAACTTGTTTACAGCCAGGCCCTGCTCATAGAACATTTCATGCTAGGGGTTCAATTCAATGCCTTGTCCAAGGGCACTTCAGCGGTGGTAATTTTAACGTGCATCTACAAGCTCGTAGCGTGCCACCGAGTGGCGCGCTACGAGCTTGTAGGTCTGCTATTTATTTATTTTATCGTGAAAATGTGGCACAAATCTTTGAATATAATATTATTTCAGAAGACTTTTTATTTCTTTCGGCCTGTGAACAGATATGTCATCATAAGTCTATTAGAAGCAGCTATACAAGAGAGACACATTAAGAGAATGCCTTTCTTGTCAACAATGACATGCCCAAAACTGATAGGATGCCAAAGTCCTGACGCCTGCACTCGCTCCCCTTCACGGAAAGTGATTTCTCTATGGAGAGAATATCATGGGGTCATCTTAAAATCGTCTCATAATATAAGCATTGTGGTCCAAAAATAAACAAGCAGTCTCTGCGTTATTCTCAGGGAGGTGTCTCTGTATCGTTTGTGACAGTCAGTCGAGGTCTGTTTCTAGCGAAAATCTAACTAATTCAGCAGCAGTAACAATTTAGCGTTTTCTCTCAGTCAGTTGATTCTTCATATCCATATGAGTGAAGCGGCCGGGGTGACATGTATATTTTTCAAACACAGTTCTTATATGAGGTGATCTAAAATCCCCCCTATGGGGATTATAATGCAAATAAATAAGTACTTGAACCTGTGAGTAGTGGTGAACCAGGGGTTGTAGCTCAAAAGGTGTCCCATACCACTACTCCTGTGGACTTAGCGCCCCCTACTGATATTGACGTCAGACTTCGGTGCTCTATAGCGAAGGTCTGTAAGCTCTGAATTGTCAGTATTAACCTGAACAATTGACCTGAAAAATAGCAGATCTACAAGTTCATAGCGCGCCACCGAGTGGTGTAGTGTAGTGGTAGTGATTCATTATACGGGGCGGCGGTGGATCAGCGGTAGAGTGACCGGATGGTAACCGCAAGGTTTCTAGTTCGAACCCTGTGGGCTCCCCCAGAGTTAGTGTCGAAGTGTCCTTGAGCAAGACTCTGAACCCCTGATTGCTCCTGATGTGCTGGTTGGTGCCTTGCATGGTTTCCTCTGCCATCGGTGTATGAATGTGTGTGTGAATGGGTGAATGTAATGCGCAAACTATGTAAAGCGCCTTGGATAAAGGCGCTATATAAATGCACCATTTACCATTTATATAAATGCACTATTTATACGGTGCATTTCCGAAAAACTGCGGCTACTTTCAATAATAATTGTCAATAAATATTGGCTATTTTCGGGCATAAGCGACACCGACACGTGGAGAAGTATGAATCAGCCTTCACTCCTTGATGGATGGACAGAGCAGAGGATGGAGGAATGGACTTTCATGACAGATAGTGGAGCCTTAACCCATTCTGACCTGAGATCAGATTCTAAAAATGTCTCCTACATCCTGACAGTTTCCATTCTGACCTGAGATCAGATTCTAAAAATGTCTTCTACATCCTGACAGTTTCCATTCTGACCTGAGATCAGATTCAAAAAATGTCTTCTACATCCTGACAGTTTCCATTCTGACCTGAGATCAGATTCTAAAAATGTCTTCTACATCCTGACAGTTTTCTGAAAAACCTTATGTTTCTACTGTATGTCAGTCGTTTTCATGTCAAGGACCCCGAAGATTATAATGTAATTGGCCACCGACCCCCCTTCTGAAAATATGTTGTTGCAGGGACCCCCCCCCCCCCCCCCCCCCCCAGGCACAATTTAGCGATTCTTCAAAAACAGCAGACCTACAAGCTCGTAGCGCGGCACTCGGTGCCGCGCTACGAGCTTGTAAGTCTGCTATTTTTCAATGGCTAAAGTATATAATGATGCTTTAAACACCAAAAGGGGTTCCCGCCCGACGTGGGTTAATGACACCTGCTTGGATGGTCCTTCCTTTCTAAGCCAGCGCCCGCGTCCTCTCGCCCCCTGCACTGTGACGGCCCGTATCCTTCAGCGCCTCGCCTCATTTAACCCATTCTGACCTGAGATCAGATTCTAACGCACAGAAGAACAGTGGCTCTTTAACGCATTTTTGACCTGAGATCAGATTCTAAAAATGGCTTAAATCCTGACAGTTTAAAAAAATAGCAGACCTACAAGCTCGTAGCGCGCCACTCGGTGGCGCGCTATGAGCTTGTAGATCTGCTATTTTTCAATAGCTAAAGCATATAACGTAATGCTAACACCAAAAGGGGTTCCCGTCCACAATTGGTTAACTTCACACAAGCATCCTAATTAAAGGCTGTGCTTTGATATGACAGTGATGTAGACGCCGAGCCGAAGGGTCCTGTTAGTTTTGGGGTAAATAATAATCATTTGTAGTATTCGAACTTAGGTCTAAATTACATGGAGGTGCAGGTTAAAAAGTAAGCAGCAGGTGCAGTAGGCCTATACATGAGGCACAGCACTGGGATGGTCAGAGATTAAAATAGGGTGCATGTCGCATCCCAAAACGCAGTTCATAGCTAAGGGACGCAATAAAACAACGACCTGTCTGCATCCACGGGATGCACTATACTGTACTACTGTACTGTTTTGTTTTATTATAGTTTATTTTGCTATAGCTATAGTTAAATTAATCATTTCTTCTTCTGTTTTCTACATCACCATACTATAATTCAGTCAATGTCTGTGTGTCTGTGTGTCACTGTGACGGCCGTATCTCCTCACTGCCTGCACCAATCACTCCCACTTTTCACACAGGCATTGACCATATGAATATGGAGGGCGTAACGAAGCCCTTTTTTCGATTTGACACATTAATGATTCATAATGAATTTATTAGTGAATAAAAAAAGCGAAAACGCACCCAGGGCGCCGTACCCCCCGCGGCCACAAGGGGGTACTGCGCCCGTCTCACAACGGGTAAGGGCTAGTGAATATAAAACACATTATAACCATATAAAATGAAATGAGAGTTAAATGCTGCAATTTGTAAAAAAGAAAAAAGGCAAAAACATGACTCCTATAACGTCGTTGAAGTGGGACTCCTCTAAAAGACCATCAATGCATCATCCCGGGACGCATTTGAAAACCTATTTACATCACTGGGATGGCATAGATGTATATATAATCTTATGTGCTATAGCAGGGCTGGGCAACTTTGCAGCAAGGGCAGAATCCATTTCTTGCGACCGACGGCCGTCGCGACGGACCTGTCCGTCGGGGGGTCCGCCGGTCCGTCGGGGGGTCCGCCGGTCCGTCGGGGGGTCCGCCGGTCCGTCGGGGGGTCCGTCGGTCCGTCGGGGGGTCCGTCGGTCCGTCGGGAGGTCCGTCGGTCCGTCGGGGGGTCCGTCGGTCGGTCGGTCCGTTTTTGCGTCGCGACCGTAGGGTTAGGGTGGATGGATTCTGCCCTTGCTGCCCAAATGGTAACTCTGTCATTTCTCTACCGTTTTGGACGGGGGTGGTCTCTTTGGAATCGTGTGGCCCCCCTGGAGGTTTCTATGGGGGTCTCGAGGTTCGGGGACCCCTGGGGACCCCCACGGACCCCCAAATGGTAACTCTGTCATTTCTCTACCGTTTTGGAGGGGGTGGGCTCATTTGAATCGTGTCGCCCCCCTGGAGGTTTCTATGGGGGTCTCGAGGTTCGGGGACCCCTGGGGACCCCCAGGGACCCCCAAATGGTAATGTCACCTGTGGACACTAACTGTAATTGTCTCGCTGTCTCGCTGCTGCGCTGCGCCGCACAGACAGCAGCTTGTGTCAGTTGTGTGTAACATGTGCGTTCGTGCCGTGTTGCTGGTATATTATTATTATTATATTTTTTGCGCCGCCGCGTTGTCTCGCTGCTGCGCTGCACAGACAGCAGCTTGTCCTTCCCAGCCTCCCCGTCCTGGACGGCGCAGAACAGCGTTGGATCGCCGGCCGCCTATCGTTGATCGCCCGCCGTCTCCTCGAGGACCGCCGACGCAGATGGTTTACTGCTATATGCCATAGTGTTTATTATAGCTACTATTATTACACACTGTGCTATTATCCAGATTCCTGAGGTGGACATTTCAAGAGGAGCTTGTGATTATTGCTTGCCTATAGATACAGTGCCTATTTATATTGCTATTTGCTACGTTTTAATAATTGCCAGTCATACAGTATAAATTGCCACATTGTTATACCTATACATTTACGTATTTTACTTGTATAGTGTTATATTTGATATCCTGCTACATGATTTTATACTTACCTGTTTTATCTCCGAGCTTATAATAAACTTTGTTACTTTTCTATATACGACCTGCCTGCTGCCCTTATCCGTTTTTCTCAAGCAATGACAATTTCACTGGAGCGCAGCGCTATATGCACGCAGACAGCACATGATACAGGCCTACATCCCGTCCCAAACACTGAGGACAGTGAGGAGGTAAAGTAAACTTGTTTATAATGTGGCAAGAAAAATATATTCCAATTACTTTTCGGTGCGCACTCACCATGAATCCAAGCAGAGGTCCTATAGGTAAAACACCGCCGCCACAGTCCCAATGGCCCGTGCGCAAAAAGTTGATATTTAACATTGGCTATAATCTGCCAAATCTCAACCGATTGGTATAATTCCAAATGGTATACACTCAATGAAATTTATATTTTCCATTTTTCATGGGCGTATAAGTCATAGAGCCAGAGAAAGGAGAGATATGGTATAGGGAAGCACTAAGCCCTGTTAGCCATGCAGCCTATTATGTTTCATGAGCTGTGGTGGCTTCACTGATATACAACCTTTATTCAAATAGTTGCAAATGTATTAATAAAAATACTGAGCATGTATGTTTGATATAAGGCCAAACCTCATTTGAAAGAATATATTCAGAGTATACTCTTCATTAGCAAACTGTACCAAACGAAGGAAAAACCCCCGCGGGGATAACTGACGTTATAAGAAGATAACGCCCCTGCATGACACCTCCCTGGCCACCGTATAGCGCATTGACAGGTCTGTCTGTCTGTCTGTCGTAGCATGCAGATAGACAGATAGGGGGGGGGGGGGGGCAGTTTGACAACAGCGGCTGACACATGTTCATTGATTATGATTAATAGGCCTACTGTATACAGCTACTGTGCTGCTGGATCGTCGATAAATGGACTATAGGCCTACTGGACTTTGACGTTAACGTTAAAACAGAGGCCAGCCAGCGGTACCGTGACCACACCGTTCGTTGTGTGTGTGTGTGTGTGTGTGTGTGTGTGTGTGTGTGTGTGTGTGTGTGTGTGTGTGTGTGTGTGTGTGCGCGAACTTCGAGACGAGTTGGTGACAGTGGTTTGTATTTTGATTTGAAATAAATAATGATGAATAGATGTCTACTGTTCATGCTTGTGTGTGTTTTTTTTAGACAATAGACCACTTAGCAATTGCTTTAACTATGAAAGAAATGAAGACGATGAAGGATATCGATGAAATGTATGTTTCACTATATATAAAATATATACCTTGACTCTCCCTCTGAATGAAATAAAAATCGGGTCCTAATAATTAACCCTAAAAATCTATAGACCTACCCTTAGTTTTAGCTGGAACACACGCTCAGCATCGCGGGGTTAATGGTAGGCCTACTTGGTAACTATACTTAAAAGGTCTACTTTATCCCATCACAACTATAGTGATTTTGCAGCTATTTTCAATGAACAGTATGGTCTATTGTTGATTAATGTGGTCATTTCAATCTAGGCGCCGTAATGCGCAAAATGGAGTCGACCGGTGGCCACTGATGGCCTATTATTCCTATAAATTCATATCATGCCTGTTGGTGAAATATAAACATCTAAAATGGTTCAGTAATAATTAGCATAAGTTATTATTAACGAAAAACATCTAATACTATTTTAAATTGGTCTAGTAAAGTTAGTAACTAATCAGAAGTTGTTTCAAACAACTGTTTGAAAAAACTGTTTGTTTTTCGTTAATAATAATACATGCTAATTATTATTGAACGGTAAGTATGCTGGTATGTACGCTATGGTACACTATAAGCTTGTATATCTGTTTATTTTAAGAATGCGCCGCTGCATTCTGTCAGAATCTCGTGTGTGTGTGTGTGTGTGTGTGTGTGTGTGTGTGTGTGTGTGTGTGTGTGTGTGTGTGTGCGTGTGCGTGTGCGTGTGCGTGTGCGTGTGTGTGTGTGTGTGTGTGTGTGTGTGTGTGTGTGTGTATGTGCACACATGTGTCACACATGATGTGTGCTATATATTTTATAGCTCTAGAGACGCAGAGACAGAGACATATTTATTTAAAATCATCCTGGCACGTAGGCCTATAGACAACGGCGTCAACTCCGCGCAAGAGCCAAAGCACCCGCTGGCAAAATAATAATAAGTTAATATATATAGGCTACTCTAAGGTGGGCACCTGTCGTTATAAACCTTCTGCACTTGCCTATAAAGCCAATGAACGGAGCTCATTTCTCTCTCTCTCTCTCTCTCTCTCTCTCTCTCTCTCTCTCTCTTTCTCTCTCTCTCTCTCTCTCCATCTGCCGTGCACATGCAAAGAGCGCATGAGGTATCCAACTATCCAACATTGATAAACTGGTTCGCTTATATCCGTGCAGTATAACATCAAAGTCCAGTAGGCCTATAGTCCATTTATCGACGATCCAGCAGCACAGTAGCATATACAGTAGGCCTATTAATCATCATCAATGAACATGTGTCAGCCGCTGTTGTCAAACTGCCCCCCCCCCCCCCTATCTGTCTATCTGCATGCTACGACAGACAGACAGACAGACCTGTCAATGCGCTATACGGTGGCCAGGGAGGTGTCATGCAGGGGCGTTATCTTCTTATAACGTCAGTTATCCCCGCGGGGGTTTTTCCTTCGTTTAGTACTTTATTTACAGTTTGCTAATGAAGAGTATACTCTGAATATATTCAGCAGCAGGCAGGTCGTATAGAAAAGTAACAAAGTTTATTATAAGCTCGGAGATAAAACAGGTAAGTATAAAATCATGTAGCAGGATATCAAATATAACACTATACAAGTAAAATACGTAAATGTATAGGTATAACAATGTGGCAATTTATACTGTATGACTGGCAATTATTAAAACGTAGCAAATAGCAATATAAATAGGCACTGTGTTGAGATTTGACGGGATGTATGTCCTCACTTGTGTATTGTGTGTAATTCTGTACTGCTGTTCTGTGTGATATGCAGTGTTGTGCTTGTGCCACTGTGAGGCGCCAAGGCGCAAGGTATGGGATGCATGTTTGTCTCCTATGGCGTGATCAGGTAACTCGGGTCACATGACCACTGCCTGTGTGTGGAGCGGACCGGTGTTTTTTCATTCAGTGATTGTATTGTATTGGGTCTGTCACCGTGAGAATGATGCGTGACAGGGAGCCCTTAATATAATAATAAATATGCCATGCTTGGCTAAATGGATCTAATCTTTTCTCCGAATGCAACGTGTAAGCTGCAGAACTTCTCATAACTTAACACACTGTATCCTATTCCTAGGCAAGCAATAATCACAAGCTCCTCTTGAAATGTCCACCTCAGGAATCTGGATAATAGCACAGTGTTTGTTCCCACCCAATCTCCTAAGCAGCCCAAAGATTGATTAGTGCACATATATTATCGATTATCGTATACACATTAGTACACACGACCACAAAAGATGCCACGGCAAATCAAGTGCACACCAACGATCACTGCAATAAGCCTATATCAAAATAGGATAACACTTCTATCGAAAATCACAGCAGTAAAATACAAACATGCGTGTTCACCAATATAGGGGCGCTAAGAGACAGGTGAAGCCAACCCTGAGAATATTCCACCCCTGTAAGCAGCCCTCTGAAGCCTGAATGACCGCTGTACCCAATGTACTGTACACTACAATAATACGTGCCACACCGTTAAGTTAGCAAATGCCCAATAATAATAGTAGCTATAATAAACACTATGGCATATAGCAGTAAACCATCTGCGTCGGCGGTCCTCGAGGAGACGGCGGGCGATCAACGATAGGCGGCCGGCGATCCAACGCTGTTCTGCGCCGTCCAGGACGGGGAGGCTGGGAAGGAGGATATGATATATAATAATAATAATAATATCTATACCAGCAACACGAACGCACATGTTACACACAAGCTGCTGTCTGTGCAGCGCAGCAGCGAGACAACGCGGCGGCGCAAAAAATATAATAATAATAATATACCAGCAACACGGCACGAACGCACATGTTACACACAACTGACACAAGCTGCTGTCTGTGCGGCGCAGCGCAGCAGCGAGACAGCGAGACAATTACAGTTAGTGTCCACAGGTGACATTACCATTTGGGGGTCCCTGGGGGTCCCCAGGGGTCCCCGAACCTCGAGACCCCCATAGAAACGTCCAGGGGGGCGACACGATTCAAATGAGCCCACCCCCTCCAAAACGGTAGAGAAATGACAGAGTTACCATTTGGGGGTCCGTGGGGGTCCCCAGGGGTCCCCGAACCTCGAGACCCCCATAGAAACCTCCAGGGGGGCCACACGATTCCAAAGAGACCACCCCCGTCCAAAACGGTAGAGAAATGACAGAGTTACCATTTGGGCAGCAAGGGCAGAATCCATCCACCCTAACCCTGCGACCGACGGTCGCGACGCAAAAACGGACCGACCGACCGACGGACCCCCCGACGGACCGACGGACCTCCCGACGGACCGACGGACCCCCCGACGGACCGACGGACCCCCCGACGGACCGACGGACCCCCCGACGGACCGGCGGACCCCCCGACGGACCGGCGGACCCCCCGACGGACAGGTCCGTCGCAACGGCCGTCGGTCGCAAGAAATGGATTCTGCCCTCCCTCCAACTTTGACTATGGAGAGGGCCACTATATTACCCACACTCACTCACAGAGGGGCCACAGTGCATGTTACTGTCGTAGCAAAAAATAGCCGATCTACAAGCTCAAAACGCCTCGCAGTAGATTGGCTATTTCTTACTATATTTGCCATTTTTTGAATTGGAATCCTGAAATTTTTTAATGAATTTCAAATGCATTTAGTTATAGTTATGTTAACTTCATGAACTGTTAACATAACTACATTGGACACAAAAAGACAAGAACATTTGAATACTATATAGTCATTAAGTACTAGTCATTTAACACGAGTCATGAAGTAATTAAAGCGGGTTTTGAATTGTAAACAGCTGAAATCAATACTATGTCAGTATTCTGATTAACATGAGGGACGCATTAACCCATTTTGTGCTGGAACCAGGGGGGGCAGTCAGCCAGATATTTCGTGAAGCCTCATTTGAAACCGGTAGTTCATATAATGGCCTGTTGTGGCGCTGGACTGGACCCAAAAAGCCCCATAGCTCCATAGAGGCCCATGTATTTTGGCCCAACTTCACCTAGACTGTATTACCTTAATAAACATGGTCATGAATACTTTCTGCTTCCAGTCACTAGTTTAAAGTCTCATTTCTAATGTCATAATATTCTTTTTGGAAAATTATGGTCCCATTTATTAAAAAAATGACCATAAAGTCGCGCATGTTCTGAGGGGCGTGGCTACCGTTACAGTCTATGATCGGGATTCCCCTCCCACTCGAGTCAAAATTAAAACCAACGGAGAAGAAGGGGGGAAGTCCCGCCTCGTTGTCTGGGCCAGCCAATGGCCAGCTGGGCTAAAACGGATCTAGAAAGATGGCGACTTACAGTGCATTAGAATGCAAGGGATTTCAGGCTTCATTTTAGGCTGGAACCCCATTTTGGTGTTTTAAACATTTTGTTATAATTTAGCTATTGAAAAATAGCAGATCTACAAGCTCATAGCGCGCCACCGAGTGGCGCATGTGGCCCCCTGGGCCACCCCTGTGCTATACTGACATACAGTAGTCCACAGGAGGTAGCTTTACAGCCAGAACTTTACTTGGACATTCCTCTCATCCGTTGTTGATTTACTACAGCAATATATACTGTACTCTCCAGTCTCTGCTCCGTGGAATCAATATCCAGCATTGACCACGAACACATCCCCCCCCCCCCCCCCCCCCCCCCCCCCGTCTCCAAATTGGCCTCATAACGTCCACACTCATCGAGGAAGACGTTGGTCAAGACTCAGTTCAGTGGGGAAATCAGTGAGAGAGGAGAGCGCACGTACTGGCCATAATTATCTCCAATCACGTACTGGCCATAATTATCTTTAACCCATTCTGACCTGAAATCAGATTCTAAAAAATGTCTTCTACATCCTGACAGTTTTCTGAAAAAGCTATGTTTCTGTGTCAGTTCTTGGATTGTTTCAAAAATAGCAGACCTACAAGCTCTACGAGCTTGTAGATCTGCTATTTTTCAAAAGCTAAAGCATAACATAATGCTAACACCAAAAGGGGTTCCCGCTCAGAATGGATTAATCATAATGACACTATTACACTTCCATCACAATGCACATGAGAGCAGGGTTGTTTTCGTTGACTAAAACTAAGACGAAAAATGTTCGTCGACTACCTTTTTACACTGACGGAAACTAAATGGAAACTAAATGAAAAATAAGCTACGATGACTAAAACCAAGACAATTTTCATCAACAAATAAAAACTAGACTAAAATGCCAGGAAGGGACTAGTGGACAAGAGATCCAGTATAAGTCAGTTTACACTTGCTTGCATGCTGAAAATAGCCGATCTACAAGCTCACAACGCGTCGCGACGCGTTGTGAGCTTGTAGATCGGCTATTTTCAGCAAGTGTAAAATCAGCCATCAAGGCCGGCCAAAACACAATTTAGTCGACTAAATCACCTGTAGATTTAGGGCAAATGTCATAAAAAATGTGGTCGACTAAAACTAGACTAAAGACTAAAACATTCCGGGTGACTAAAATGTGACTAAAACTAAATGAAGACGTTTCTAGAGACTATGAAAAAAAAACACTGACAGAGAGAGAGATGTGGGTCTAACGTGGGTCTAACGTGGGTCTAACGTGGGTCTGACGTGGGTCTAGGTCTAACGTGGGTCTGACGTGGGTCTAGGTCTAACGTGGGGCTGACGTGGGTCTAATGTGGGTCTAACGTGGGTCTAACGTGGGTCTGACGTGGGTCTAACGTGGGTCTAGGTCTAACGTGGGTCTGACGTGGGTCTAATGTGGGTCTAACGTGGGTCTAATGTGGGTCTAACGTGGGTCTAACGTGGGTCTAACGTGGGTCTAGGTCTAACGTGGGTCTGACGTGGGTCTAATGTGGGTCTAACGTGGGTCTAATGTGGGTCTAACGTGGGCTAGACGTGGGCTAGACGTGGGCCTGACGTGGGCTAGAGGTGGGCCATATAGTGTTGACCAAAATCTTCTTCAGCAGACGGTTTCAAAGTCACGGGCAGAGACCATGAAGGACAGCTTTAGCACCTGGGAAGAGGAATGGGCATCTCCGGTGCATTCAGCTAACTGGATGATGAATGAACGTACAGCTCCTACATTTAGCCAGGCAGTCTACCTTGAAATCAGGGCTAGACTTCCATCTTAGCGCCGCAGACAGGCGACAGACGACAGGCCTCGCATATTCCGTCAGAAGCCGCGACCTCTATTCCCACATTAACCCATTCTGGACGGGAACCCCTTTTGGGCAGCGGTGGCCGAACGGTTTGCGGAGCGGTCTTGATATCGGAAGGTCGCTATAGTTCGTATCCCCGGACCGGCACGTTAAAATTACCACCGCTGAAGTGCCCTTGGACAAGACATTGAACCTCTACCATGAAATGTTCTATGAGCAGGGCCTGGCTGTAAACAAGTTATTGAGCTTAGTCCAGTTACCCTGGGTAAACATAGTACCTTTCCTTTCCTTCCTTTGGTGTTTTAAGCATTGTGTTATGCTTTAGCTATTGAAAAATAGCAGATCTACAAGCTCATACTTTTGAAAAATCGTGAAAATGTGGCACAAATCTTTGAATATATTCTTTCAGAGCGAACGTTTTTAACTAAAATCTTTGCATCTGGGTGGTCACTGTCTGGAACAATATATTTTCAGATGACTGTCTGGAACAATATATTTTGAGATGGGGGTCGGCGGCCAATTACATATATTTTTAGGGGTCCTTGACATGAAAATGTTTGAGAACGACTGACATCTAGAAACATGAGGTTTTTTCAGAACACCGTCAGGATTTAGAAGATATTTCGTAGAATCGTCCTCAGGACTAAATAGGTTAACCCATTCTGGGTGGGAACCCCTTTCGGTGTTTTAACTAAGCATTATGTTATACTTTAGCTATTGAAAAATCGTAAAAATGCGGCACAAATCTTTGAATATTATTATATTCTTTCAGAGCGAACCTTTTTTATTTTATTTTGACGCCAGGTTTAAATAAGTTAAAAAGGGGGGGAAAGAAAAAAAAGATGGATGTGTGACAAAACATTTCACGGTTGCCAAAATAATATGTTGTAAATGAAGCGTGTCCCGAACGAGCACCGCCTGCCTGCCTGCCTGTCTGTCTGTCTGTCTGTCTGTCTGTCTGTCTGTCTGTCTGTCTGTCTGTCTGTCTGTCTGTCTGTCTGTCTGTCTGTCTGTCTGTCTGCCTGCCTGCCTGCCTGCCTGCCTGCCTGTCTGTCTGTCTGTCTGTGCCGTCGATCCCTGTGAGCGGTGTTGATACATTCAGGGTGTTCAGGGAGAGCGTTATTATTATATTATTATACAGCATTGATTCACAAACGTTTTCATGTCAATTCCCAAATTGACACTTATTAGCCCCAGCTGATTAATTCTATCCATCCAGCCATCTTCAACCGCTTATCCATAGTCGGGTCGCGGGGGCAAAACAGCTCCACCAGAGTGCTCCAGACTTCCCTCTCCAGGGCAACATTAGTGACTTCCTCCTGGGGGATTCCGAGACGTTCCAAGGCCAGTGAGTCGATGTGTTTCCTCCAACTGCGCCTTGGTCTGCCCCGGGGTCTCCTCACAGTGGGACGTGGTCCTTGGTCTGCCCCCCCGGGGTCTCCTCCCAGTGGGACGTGGTCCTTGGTCTGCCCCGGGGTCTCCTACCAGTGGGACGTGGTCCTTGGTCTGCCCCCCCGGGGTCTCCTCCCAGTGGGACGTGGTCCTTGGTCTGCCCCGGGGTCTCCTCCCAGTGGGACGTGGTCCTTGGTCTGCCCCGGGGTCTCCTCCCAGTGGGACGTGGTCCTTGGTCTGCCCCCCCGGGGTCTCCTCCCAGTGGGACGTGGTCCTTGGTCTGCCCCGGGGTCTCCTCCCAGTGGGACGTGCGTCGAGGACCTCCCTAGGGAGGCGCCCGAGAGGCATCCTAATCAGATGCCCGAACCACCTCAGCTGACTCCTTTCCAGGCGATTAATATATATATATATATATATATATATATATATATATATTTTTTACAGAGGCTATCACTTTCACCTAATCCATTTTTGATCCAATGAAGAATCAGACTCACTCCATAGGCTATCTTTGAGTTTATGATAATTATCCCATTCTGGACGGGAACCCATTTTGGTGTTTTAACGAAGCATTATTTAGCTATTGAAAAATAGCAGATCTACAAGCTCATCATAGCGCGCCACCGAGTGGCGTGAAAATGTGGCACAGATCTTTGCATATATATTCTTTCAGGAGACTTTTTTATTTATTTCGACTTCATGTCTAACCCATTCTGAACGGGAACCCATTTTGGTGTTAGCATCATGTTATGCTTTAGCTATTTAAAAATAGCAGATCTACAAGCTCATAGCGCGCCACCGAGTGGCGCGCTACGAGCTTGTAGGTCTGCTATTTTTGAAAAATCGAAGAACGACTGACATTTTTAGAATATGATCTCAGGTCAGAATGGGGTTAATCAGAGTGTGTCCAGTGGAAACCTCGTATGAATCTGATCTCAGGTCAGGATGGGCTAAATGGGTTATGCTAATGTTTTTGCCAAGTAGTGGCAAATCAACAGTATAGTACAGTATATTATTGTTGTTGTTTTTTTCTCCTGAACAACAGAGGAAGGCCACACTGATAAAGTAAACAAATGTGTTGCTAAAACGCCTCATCACTCCATCCCTTCCATTGCTTTGAGCGCTCCAGTGCCGTATACTGCAGCGCCCCCTGGGGGGAGGGGTAGAGGCATTAGGAAGATGATTGACAACACTCGAAGTAGGGCCGATAAAACAGGGTCACCTCCTTTAAGAAGTCTGGGGGAGAGAATTTAATTACTGTGGTTGCAGGAGAGAGGCTTATTGAAATG
The DNA here is from genome assembly GCF_964188405.1 of Protomyctophum parallelum. NCBI lineage: Eukaryota > Metazoa > Chordata > Actinopteri > Myctophiformes > Myctophidae > Protomyctophum > Protomyctophum parallelum. The sequence goes on from NC_139710.1 coordinate 33,501,852, forward strand.
ATCCATGTCCCTCACACAGCTGAGAGGTAATCCCCTCTACTGATTGGCTTCTACAGAGTATATTTACTCAAGCACTGTACTTTTAACTCTACAACTTTGAGGTACTTTTACTTGACTTGAGTATTTATATCTGTCAATACGTTGTACTTCTCCTCCTACAGTGCAGCCGTGCCCCGGCAGCCGGCGAAAACTAAGAGTTCTCAACAGAGCCGGCCCTAACCCTGTGCCCTAATGGAACCCTGTACACACACTGCCCTAACCCTGTGCCCTAATGGAACCCTGTACACACACTGCCCTAACCCTGTGCCCTAATGGAACCCTGTACACACACTGCCCTAACCCTGTGCCCTAATGGAACCCTGTACACACACTGCCCTAACCCTGTGCCCTAATGGAACCCTGTACACACACTGCCCTAACCCTGTGCCCTAATGGAACCCTGTACACACACTGCCCTACCTGTGCCCTAATGGAACCCTGTACACACACTGCCCTAACCCTGTGCCCTAATGGAACCCTGTACACACACTGCCCTAACCCTGTGCCCTAATGGAACCCTGTACACACACTGCCCTAACCCTGTGCCCTAATGGAACCCTGTACACACACTGCCCTAACCCTGTGCCCTAATGGAACCCTGTACACACACTGCCCTAACCCTGTGCCCTAATGGAACCCTGTACACACACTGCCCTAACCCTGTGCCCTAATGGAACCCTGTACACACACTGCCCTACCTGTGCCCTAATGGAACCCTGTACACACACTGCCCTAACCCTGTGCCCTAATGGAACCCTGTACACACACTGCCCTAACCCTGTGCCCTAATGGAACCCTGTACACACACTGCCCTAACCCTGTGCCCTAATGGAACCCTGTACACACACTGCCCTAACCCTGTGCCCTAATGGAACCCTGTACACACACTGCCCTAACCCTGTGCCCTAATGGAACCCTGTACACACACTGCCCTAACCCTGTGCCCTATTGGAACCCTGTACACACACTGCCCTAACCCTGTGCCCTAATGGAACCCTGTACACACACTGCCCTAACCCTGTGCCCTAATGGAACCCTGTACACACACTGCCCTAACCCTGTGCCCTAATGGAACCCTGTACACACACTGCCCTAACCCTGTGCCCTAATGGAACCCTGTACACACACTGCCCTAACCCTGTGCCCTAATGGAACCCTGTACACACTGCCCTAACCCTGTGCCCTAATGGAACCCTGTACACACACTGCCCTAACCCTGTGCCCTAATGGAACCCTGTACACACACTGCCCTAACCCTGTGCCCTAATGGAACCCTGTACACACACTGCCCTAACCCTGTGCCCTAATGGAACCCTGTACACACACTGCCCTAACCCTGTGCCCTAATGGAACCCTGTACACACACTGCCCTAACCCTGTGCCCTAATGGAACCCTGTACACACACTGCCCTACCTGTGCCCTAATGGAACCCTGTACACACACTGCCCTAACCCTGTGCCCTAATGGAACCCTGTACACACACTGCCCTACCCCTGTGCCCTAATTGAACCCTGTACACACACTGCCCTACCCCTGTGCCCTAATGGAACCCTGTACACACACTGCCCTAACCCTGTGCCCTAATGGAACCCTGTACACACACTGCCCTAACCCTGTGCCCTAATGGAACCCTGTACACACACTGCCCTAACCCTGTGCCCTAATCGAACCCTGTACACACACTGCCCTAACCCTGTGCCCTAATGGAACCCTGTACACACACTGCCCTAACCCTGTGCCCTAATCGAACCCTGTACACACACTGCCCTAACCCTGTGCCCTAATGGAACCCTGTACACACTGCCCTAACCCTGTGCCCTAATCGAACCCTGTACACACACTGCCCTAACCCTGTGCCCTAATGGAACCCTGTACACACACTGCCCTAACCCTGTGCCCTAATGGAACCCTGTACACACACTGCCCTAACCCTGTGCCCTAATGGAACCCTGTACACACACTGCCCTAACCCTGTGCCCTAATGGAACCCTGTACACACACTGCCCTAACCCTGTGCCCTAATTGAACCCTGTACACACACTGCCCTAACCCTGTGCCCTAATGGAACCCTGTACACACACTGCCCTAACCCTGTGCCCTAATGGAACCCTGTACACACTGCCCTTCGCTGCCCCATCTGACCTGTCCTGACATTCCATATTATGTTGATCTGACCTCGTCATACCCTGCTGTATGCTCAAGACACGCTCCATATATGGCCAGTACAGAATTCATTCCATATGTTGATCTGACCTCCCCCCCCCCCCCCCCCCCCCATGCCAAAGCGCCAGCACTCGCCCAGCAGTCTGACGTCACGTCACCCAGGCAGATGCGTGCATGCAACCTTGTCCTTTAGGGGCGAGGTCGCTTCTCTCGACCTCAGGCGTCTTCCTGGTAGATTTAGATCATATTAAGCCCTATTCTAGACTTCTTCTATTAAAGAAATATGAAATAAATAAGCTCACAACGTGTCACATCGTGGCACGTACTGTGGTGAGCTTGTCGATCGACTTTTTTCGAAAGAGTCTGACTTTTTCTTTTCACTTTTTTCTTTTCAAAAAACTGCATCAAGAGTAGGCTACTATAATACAGTAGGCCATATATTGATGCCGATTTACATTTGTCTTATATCACCCTTTGGAATACAGAATACAGAGTATCTCCACATTGCTGCATTGATACGTTTATATAACAAATGTTGGTGTTTCTGAGTAAAAATGATGCATGCACCTCTCACACAGGCGAGAGGACATCTGAAGCATCTCGTCTGTCCTGGTCGGCTTCTAACCAGTGGCGTGCACAGACATTTAGAGGGGCAGGTGCTCAAGTGAAAAAAAGGGCACCTTGTGCAGCGCATTTTGGGGCGGGAACCCATTTTGGTGCTTTAGCTATTGAAAAATAGCAGATCTACAAGCTCATAGCGCGCCACCGAGTGGCGCGCTACGAGCTTGTAGGTCTATTTATTGTTTTATCGAAGAACCACTGACATAGAAACATAGCTTTAGATTGTGGGGGGGCCTAAATAATATAGTAGAAGCATTTTTTATCAAGATTTGTTTTTTAGCACATTGCCAAAAGGGCAGGGGGTGCTCTAGCACCCCCTAGTGTCTATCTGTGCACGCTACTGCTTCTATAACTCTGCAGGAGATGCGAAGGCAAAGCTGGAGGCAAAAGAAGTTCCACTGAGAATGGCTTCATTTTTATTCCCTTTTGTCCATTTGTGAGACGGATAGTGGAATAGTGTAGTGCCATGGTGGATTACACTACGATATGTTGACAGGAGAGGCCCCTGGAGGCATGACTCATCACATTTATAGCTAGAGTAGCCTAGGCAAAATTACATCATCTTATACTGTATACCTGCCTTCAAATGTTCAAACAGGCCAGAGGATAAAGCGCCTTTATCCAAGGCGCTTTACATAGATTGTGTATTACATTCACACACACACATTCATACACCTTTACATAGATTGTGTATTACATTCACACACACATTCATACACCTTTACATAAATTGTGCATTATACATTCACACACTCATTCACACACAGATGGCGTCAGAAACCATGCTAGGCACCAACCAAGCACATCAGGATGAATCAATTAGGGGTTCAGAGTCTTGCTCAAGGACACTTCCGACACTAACTCTGGGGGAGCCCACAGGGTTCGAACTGGCAACCTTGCGGTTACCATCCAGCCACTCTACCGCTGAACCACCGCCGCCACAAATGGTACTGTATAACTTTGTAATGCTACTGATGTTTGTGCGCAACACTTGTTTGAGCTGACAGGCCACTATTTGATGTCAATCAATGAAGTCACCTTATAATTCAATTTCTTCTTAAATTTTTTCAACGCATTTTGGGGCGGAAACCCCTTTTCGTGTTAGCATTATGTTATGCTTTAGCTATTGAAAAATAGCAGATCTACAAGCTCATAGCGCACCACCGAGTGGCGCGCTACGAGCTTGTAGGTCTGCTATTTTTTTAAACTGTCAGGATTTAGAAGACATTTTTAGAATCTGATCTCAGGTCAAAATGCATTAAAGAACCACCATTCTTCATGTGCGTTAGAATCTGATCTCAGGTCAGAATGGGTTAATTATATATATTTCAAGGGCCATGACATGAGGACCCCCTGGAACCACCTCAAGAGGAAGCAATCACCAAGATTGCCGGCCAAACGCAAACGCTCAGATCCCCCAGGTTAGCAGAAAACAGCTTGAACTTATAGAGACTTATAAGATCCAATGCCTCCACCACGGAGAGGCTGGAGTGGAGAGAGAGAGAGAGAGAGAGAGAGAGGCTTAGCAGGCACATTTAGAAGAGATTATGGATGAGATTAATAAATAATTGCCTTCTCAAAAGTTTGGCCGGAGGTGGCTTGCAGAGGGTGATGGAATGTCATTATGGGTAAGTGTGTATTTGGAGAAAATCCTAAAGTGGCAGCGAAAATCTGTGGTATTAATCTTTCTCTTCCGTGTCGGCTGAGACAGAGATTCTTCAGTGTTCACAGCGGCAGGTCTAAAGGACCGACGCAGAGACGAGTCAGACGAGCATAAAAGTCACTCAACATAATCCACGATGAAGTCAGCAGTCAATCCCACTTTTATCTATAGCGGCGTTTTTCTTTTTTCTTGGCTTTTTTTGTGTGACATTGGAGTAGTGGTGGATCATGTACTCAGATGTTTTACTACTTATAAAAGTAGTGATACCAAAGAGTATAATATTTTACAGTACAAGTCCATCCATCCATCCATCCATCTTCAACCGCTTATCCGTAGTCGGGTCGCGGGGGCAACAGCTCCACCAGAGAGCTCCAGACTTCCCTCTCCAGAGCAACATTAGTGACGTTCCAAGGCCAGTGAGTCGATGTAATCCCTCCATCTGCACCTTGGTCTGCCCCCCCCCCCCCCCCCCGGGGTCTCCTCCCAGTGGGACGTGCCTCGAGGACCTCCCTAAAGGGAGACTCCCGAGAGGCATCCTAACCAGATGCCCCGGGGTCTCCTCCCAGTGGGACGTGATCCTTGGTCTGCCCCGAGGGTCTCCTCCCAGTGGGACGTGATCCTTGGTCTGCCCCGGGGTCTCCTCCCAGTGGGACGTGATCCTTGGTCTGCCCCGAGGTCTCCTCCCAGTGGAACGTGATCCTTGGTCTGCCCCCGAGGGTCTCCTCCCAGTGGGACGTGATCCTTGGTCTGCCACGGGGTCTCCTCCCAGTGGGACGTGATCCTTGGTCTGCCCCGGGGTCTCCTCCCAGTGGGACGTGATCCTTGGTCTGCCCCGGGGTCTCCTCCCAGTGGGACGTGATCCTTGGTCTGCCCCGGGGTCTCCTCCCAGTGGGATGTGGTCCTTGGTCTGCCCCGGGGTCTCCTCCCAGTGGGACGTGATCCTTGGTCTGCCCCGGGGTCTCCTCCCAGTGGGACGTGATCCTTGGTCTGCCCCGGGGGGCTCCTCCCAGTGGGACGTGGTCCTTGGTCTGCCCCGGGGTCTCCTCCCAGTGGGACGTGCATCGAGGACCATCCCTAGGGAGACGCCCGAGAGGCGTCCTAACCAGATGCCTGAACCACCTAAGCTAGCTCCTTTCCAGGAGAAGGATCAGCAGCTCTACTCCATATATAATATAATACAAGTCCCGTATTCTAATTTCACTTGAGTAAAAGTACAAAAGTAACACCATCTAAAATAGTAAATAGTAAAAGTGCTCAAATTTCCTAGATAAAAAAAAGGAAAAGTATATCTACAAGCTCACAACTTGTCTCGATGCGTCGAGTATAGGAGTTTGTATAGATCAGCTATTATCAAATAACCGAATTATAAAAAATTGGGTTTAAGTGATTAGTGTATGATTTAAGTCAGGGGTTCTCAACGTTTTTGGCCGGGGACCCCCGGAGATGCTTTGGCAGTGTCTCGGGACCCCCGCCCCGCCCCCCTCCCGACCCCCAATATAAATTGAATGCTACAATAACCTTAATAATAGAGACAATACACCATAAATAAATACTGAAACCAGATATAATCATTAGGGAAGGTGTAATGTATAATTATGTGTACTACTGTATATGTAAACTTTTCATTTCCATTTTCCAGCCAAATACGTGTATATATAATTTGGGGACACCCCCCAAAATAATTTGGCGACCCCCAGAGGGGTCGCGACCCACGGGTTGAGAACCCCTGATTTAAGTAACTAATAATTCATAAAGCTGTCAAATAATTGTAGTGGAGTAAAAAAAAGTGCAATAATTATGCATCATTTGGAGAGTGAAAAGTGCATTAGGGGGAGGGAATAAATTATGTGAAATGAATTATGAATGCGTGTACAAATATTTACTTAAGCCATTTATTGAGACGGAGAGAGCAACAAATTGATAAAAGATTATATACTTCAACATTCCACAAAAAAAAGAGTGTTTGTCATTAGCAGAGAAATTGCCCATGAATTCATTCATTACGCTATAGCGTTGAATAATGAAAGAACATTTCAGACCCCAGTTTACCATATTTCGCATATTTTACGGTTAAAACTTCTACAGTTAACTATATGTCACCTTGACATGCAGATGCTTTGTCTCTGACTCAACTCTTCACAAAGAACCCCACTTGCACTGTCACTGTGTATAATTATAATTCTTGTATTTTCTTCTTAACACATTCCCTGGAACAACATATTTTGAGATGGGGGTCGGTGGCCAAAAATAAAATTTAAATTTTTGGAGGTCCTTGACATGAAAAAGGTTGAGCACCACTCGCATAGAAACACAGGTTTTTCAGAAAACTGTTACAATTCAGAAGACTTTTTTTTATCGACCTCAGTCCAAAATGGGTTAAAATTAATGGGCAGGAGTGTATTAGCTATAGAAGACAGAGTCATATAGCCTTATTATCCATTCCAGAGCAGGTCCAGTGGACCTGACCTACTCCAGTGGACCTGACCAGTAGGTCAGGTTCACTGGACCTAATCTAGGTCCAGTAGTCCAGTAGCTCCAGACCTCCAGTGGACCTGACCTATTCTACTGTCTCACACATATCACTTGACATGCCTTCTACTGCAGTAGTTCCCACAGTGGGGTCCGGGGACGCCCAGGGGTCCTTGACGGAGTTCCAGGGGGTCCCCAGCTAAATGATATAGTTTGGAACCAAATGGACCCTTATGGGTCTGTAACTCTGAGAGTGTACAAATGGAACAAATATATGAGCACCACTTTTTACCCTACTGGTACTCATAGTCACATAGGTGACACAGACATTGCTGTTCCTTGGAGTGGTTGCAACACACTCAAAAATCCAAGTATTTCTTCCACCACTGCATGGCTAAACCTTTTCCACTACATCTTTCAGACTGAAAGAAGAACAAACTAACCATGAGCGCGGTCTCTGAGTCATCAATGTGTCACCGTATAGTGGACGAGGCGATGAGCGAGGTCTCTGAATCATCAATGTGTCATCGTAGTGGACGAGACGATGCCCCTCACGCTTGGTTAGCTTTTCACTTCCATACGAAGCGGGACGGGAGGTTATAACCGACCCGCGGGCCGCCGCTGCTGAGAATCACATCGCTGTGTCCCTCTAGCACAGAACAGCGCTTCTCAAAACATTCATGACATTTAATTTCAAGGACATATATACCAACTGAAAAGATTTTGTGCCAGAGGGACCCCCACATACAAGATTTGTATTGTTGTTCCATGTATACATGTAGTCTCTCACATACAGTACATGTAGTTGGTAAAACAAAAGAGCGTCTTATACACCTCGGTCTCTCACATGCCATTAACCGATGGAAGCCATGAATCTACAAGCCCACAACGAGCTTATAGCTAGGTCAGCTATTTTCGGTGCACAGCACGCAAGTGTGTATAGATCAGACATTAATGTCCAAGCTAAATCTTTTCTACATTTTAAGCCATGACTATAACAGCCAACATTGTTCTCACAATGACCATGTCTTCTCTGTGTACAGTACAGGGCACAAGATGATGAGTAAATATGTACAGTATATGCTCTCTATACTGTCGCTCCAGGGCAAAGGGGGGGAGGGTGTGGGGCCCGGGTCCATTTGGTTGAACTTGGCCTCATTGCATTGTGGGGGTGCTGCTGGTGAGTCACGTTGTATTCTCACGGAGATCGTGAGAAAGCGTTCTTAGTGTCACCCATGTGACAGACATGCAACACCATCAGAAACAAGGACTGCCATGCTCGTGTTTCTGTCTGCGAGTCAGCGGCCAATTACATGTATTCTTGGGGGTCCTTGACATGAAAATGTTTGAGAACGACTGACATAGAAACATAGGGTTTTTCAGAAAACTGTCAGACATTTGTGACAAAATTTGACTGAGGGACTGCCATTGGATTTTTTTGATTTTTTTAGTTTTTTCATGTCATATGAAAGCAGGGAATCATAGCTTCAAATTGACATAATGGTTGTTCAGTTTGACCCACCAGTTTTGGAGATATGGCTTATAGAGTAATGTATTGCAGAAAACAGCGAGTTGAGAAAACAGGCTTGAAAGGTTCACTTCTGTGGTCTCTAACATTATACATCTATAGCTACATGTTTAAGCATTTATTTCATATTTACATGTTGATTTCAGCTTATTTCAGACATGCTGAAAAGGTTTTCTAGAACCGTCCTCAGGAGCTTTGTGTAGACACTAGACAGACAAAAGAAACTCGATGTGCGCGCACAAAAAAAAAAAAAAAAGACAATTAAATGCATTAAGGTCGTCGTCTCTCTACTCAGATTCACGTGGCATTAGAAGCTGCCCCGTAAGCAGAAGGTCTGCCATCGATTATTTTCTATCCAATTACCAAAAGGCAAACACAACTTTTTACTTTTTTTATTTATTCCTTCCGCATTGATTTGTTGGACAAACAGGACGAACAAGGCACGCTCTTTTCATCTTGCTGGTTTCTATATTTAACCCATTTTGGACTGTGGTCGATTTAAAAAAAGGCTTCTAAATCCTAACAGTTTTCTGAAAAACCCATGTTTCTATGTCAGTGGTGTTCAACCTTTTCCATGTCAAGGACGCCCAGAATTATATGCAGAATTGCATATAAACACTACAGCATGCAGAGGAGAAGTCATAACAGAACCATCTAAACACTACAACATGCAGAGGAGAAGTCATAACAGAACCATCTAAACACTACAACATGCAGAGGAGAAGTCATAACAGAACAATCTAAACACTACAGCATGCAGAGGAGAAGTCATAACAGAACCATCTAAACACTACAACATGCAGAGGAGAAGTCATAACAGAACCATCTAAACACTACAGCATGCAGAGGAGAAGTCATAACAGAACCATCTAAACACTACAGCATGCAGAGGAGAAGTCATAACAGAACCATCTAAACACTACAACGTGCAGAGGAGAAGTCATAACAGAACCATCTAAACACTACAACATGCAGAGGAGAAGTCATAACAGAACCATCTAAATACTACAGCATGCAGAGGAGAAGTCATAACAGAACCATCTAAATACTACAGCATGCAGAGGAGAAGTCATAACAGAACCATCTAAACACTACAACATGCAGAGGAGAAGTCATAACAGAACCATCTAAATACTACAGCATGCAGAGGAGAAGTCATAACAGAACCATCTAAACACTACAACGTGCAGAGGAGAAGTCATAACAGAACCATCTAAACACTACAACATGCAGAGGAGAAGTCATAACAGAACCATCTAAATACTACAGCATGCAGAGGAGAAGTCATAACAGAACCATCTAAATACTACAGCATGCAGAGGAGAAGTCATAACAGAACCATCTAAACACTACAACATGCAGAGGAGAAGTCATAACAGAACCATCTAAACACTACAGCATGCAGTCATAACAGAACCATCTAAACACTACAACATGCAGAGGAGAAGTCATAACAGAACCATCTAAACACTACAACATGCAGAGGAGAAGTCATAACAGAACCATCTAAATAAATACTACAACATGCAGAGGAGAAGTCATAACAGAACCATCTAAACACTACAGCATGCAGAGGAGAAGTCATAACAGAACCATCTAAACACTACAGCATGCAGAGGAGAAGTCATAACAGAACCATCTAAACACTACAACATGCAGAGGAGAAGTCATAACAGAACCATCTAAACACTACAACATGCAGAGGAGAAGTCATAACAGAACCATCTAAACACTACAGCATGCAGAGGAGAAATCATAACATAACCATCTAAATACTAGCATGCAGAGAAGAAGTCATAACAGAACCATCTAAACACTACAGCATGCAGAGGAGAAGTCATAACAGAACCATCTAAACACTACAGCATGCAGAGGAGAAGTCATAACAGAACCATCTAAATACTACAGCATGCAGAGGAGAAGTCATAACAGAACCATCTAAACACTACAGCATGCAGAGGAGAAGTCATAACAGAACCGACACTTATTTCAGACATGCTGAAAAAGTTTTCTAGAACCGTCCTCAGGAGCTTTGTGTAGACACTAGACAGACAAAAGAAACTCGATGTGCGCACAAAAAAAAAAAAAAAAAAGACAATTAAATGCATTAAGGTCGTCGTCTCTCTACTCAGATTCACGTGGCATTAGAAGCTGCCCCGTAAGCAGAAGGTCTGCCATCGATTATTTTCTATCCAATTACCAAAAGGCAAACACAACTTTTTACTTTTTTTATTTATTCCTTCCGCATTGATTTGTTGGACGAACAGGACGAACAAGGCACGCTCTTTTCATCTTGCTGGTTTCTATATTTAACCCATTACTTGCGCAAGCAGAGCGCGCAAGTAATGTGATCGGCCTGGTCCATTTGTCGTGACAGCCGTTCCGCCATTTCAGGACCCCCCCAGAAAAACATCAAATCTGTGCCCGTATTGCTGGACCAATGATGACGAAATGACCATATTTCTTACGTCATCATTTAGAGCTAGTCATACACGTATTTCTTACGTCATCATTTAGAGCTAGTCATACACATACGTGTATGACTAGCTCTAAATGATGACGTAAGAAATATGGTCATTTCGTCATCATTGGTCCAGCAATACGGGCACAGATTTGATGTTTTTCTGGGGGGGTCCTGAAATGGCGGAACGGCTGTCACGGTTTTTGGACCAAAGTGACCACAGAATACCGCTAATCAACTTACAACTACACACTTTATACAGTATAGAGTATATATGTATACATATATAGTATATGCCTATATACTATATATATACTATATATATTTCTTACGTCATCATTTAGAGCTAGTCATACGTATACTATATACATAATCAATAAAAAATAATTTACCAAATTGTGCCTGATCTGCTGGGACCAGAGTACGTGGTGTGTATGTAAGAAATATGGTCATTTCGTCATCATTGGTCCAGCAATACGGGCACAGATTTGATGTATGACTAGCTCTAAATGATGACGTAAGAAATACGTGTATGACTAGCTCTAAATGATGACGTAAGAAATATGGTCATTTCGTCATCATTGATCCAGCAATACGGACACAGATTTGATGTTTTTCTGCGTAAGCCTCAAATGTGTGTGTATGTGTATGACTAGCTCTAAATGATGACGTAAGAAATACGTGTATGACTAGCTCTAAATGATGACGTAAGAAATATGGTCATTTCGTCATCATTGGTCCAGCAATACGGGCACAGATTTGATGTTTTTCTGGGGGGGTCCTGAAATGGCGGAACGGCTGTCACGGTTTTTGGACCAAAGTGACCACAGAATACCGCTAATCAACTTACAACTACACACTTTATACAGTATACTATATATATACTATATATATTTCTTACGTCATCATTTAGAGCTAGTCATACGTATACTATATACATAATCAATAAAAAAATAATTTACCAAATTGTGCCTGATCTGCTGGGACTAGAGTACGTGGTGTGTATGTAAGAAATATGGTCATTTCGTCATCATTGGTCCAGCAATATGGGTACAGATTTGATGTATGACTAGCTCTAAATGATGACGTAAGAAATACGTGTATGACTAGCTCTAAATGATGACGTAAGAAATATGGTCATTTCGTCATCATTGATCCAGCAATACGGGCACAGATTTGATGTTTTTCTGCGGATGAGGAAAAGATATAGAGAAAAAGATATAGGTGGGGGAGTTATGTTTGCTATAAAAGAAGATATTTCCATTGAAGAAATTCCAACTGAAAGCAGGATATTAGAGAAAGTAGAACATATATGTATACATGTAAAAGATAAAAATCTATATATCATTCTTATGTACAGATCACCTAAAACAGAGCTTTCAAAATTAAACACATTTCTCGAATACATGGTACAGTATATATCATCTCCGACTTCTGCAATTTTGATAATAGGAGATTTCAATGAAGACCATAATACTAAGATAGAAAGAAGTATAAAGACCTACATGTCAAAATTAGGCTTTAAACAATTAAATACAAATCCAACTACAGATTACGGAAATATTTTAGATCATGTATATTTTAACAAATGTGAAAGTATTATTATAGAAATTGAAGTTAGAGACACATATTACTCTGACCATGATTTAGTATTAATATCACTATAGTCTAACATGAAATAGATTTAAAATTAAAATTAAATTTTTAATTCAGTTTATATACTTTTTTTTATAGGCGTTTACATACATAAATTAGATAGGTAGTAAATAGTTACACCTAATAATTACACATTTCAAATGTTCCTTCACAGAGATATTGAGATTCCACCGTTTACAGAAAAAGTATACTGTATAACATATTTTAATTCAGTTTATATACCTTTTTTTTTCAACACATATAAGTGATTTATTTTTCTCTGAAAAAAAAAGGGATCCAGAATATATCTACAACGATAAAACAGTATTTCTTATATAGATAGAAACTAGAATCATACTTAATACTAAATGTTTACATGTATAGTAGGTAGCAAATAATTACATCTAAACATTAATCATTTCAAACATTCCTTCACAGAGATACTGAGATTTGGCAGTTTACAGCGGGCGAAAACATTACATGCGCGCTCTGCTTGCGCACTAGTTGGCCATTTATGGCCTACTAGTGTGCAACAAGCAAGTATGCACTCGACAGAGTGCAGTTCTAGTTTTGGACTGTGGTCGATTTAAAAAAAGGCTTCTAAATCCTAACAGTTTTCTGAAAAACCCATGTTTCTATGTCAGTGGTGTTCAACCTTTTCCATGTCAAGGACGCCCAGAATTATATGCAGAATTGCATATAAACACTACAGCATGCAGAGGAGAAGTCATAACAGAACCATCTAAACACTACAACATGCAGAGGAGAAGTCATAACAGAACCATCTAAACACTACAACATGCAGAGGAGAAGTCATAACAGAACCATCTAAACACTACAGCATGCAGAGGAGAAGTCATAACAGAACCATCTAAACACTACAACATGCAGAGGAGAAGTCATAACAGAACCATCTAAATACTACAGCATGCAGAGGAGAAGTCATAACAGAACCATCTAAACACTACAGCATGCAGAGGAGAAGTCATAACAGAACCATCTAAACACTACAACGTGCAGAGGAGAAGTCATAACAGAACCATCTAAACACTACAACATGCAGAGGAGAAGTCATAACAGAACCATCTAAATACTACAGCATGCAGAGGAGAAGTCATAACAGAACCATCTAAATACTACAGCATGCAGAGGAGAAGTCATAACAGAACCATCTAAACACTACAACATGCAGAGGAGAAGTCATAACAGAACCATCTAAACACTACAGCATGCAGTCATAACAGAACCATCTAAACACTACAACATGCAGAGGAGAAGTCATAACAGAACCATCTAAACACTACAACATGCAGAGGAGAAGTCATAACAGAACCATCTAAATAAATACTACAACATGCAGAGGAGAAGTCATAACAGAACCATCTAAATAAATACTACAACATGCAGAGGAGAAGTCATAACAGAACCATCTAAACACTACAGCATGCAGAGGAGAAGTCATAACAGAACCATCTAAACACTACAGCATGCAGAGGAGAAGTCATAACAGAACCATCTAAACACTACAACATGCAGAGGAGAAGTCATAACAGAACCATCTAAACACTACAACATGCAGAGGAGAAGTCATAACAGAACCATCTAAATACTACAGCATGCAGAGGAGAAGTCATAACAGAACCATCTAAATACTACAGCATGCAGAGGAGAAGTCATAACAGAACCATCTAAACACTACAGCATGCAGAGGAGAAGTCATAACAGAACCATCTAAACACTACAGCATGCAGAGGAGAAGTCATAACAGAACCATCTAAACACTACAGCATGCAGAGGAGAAGTCATAACAGAACCATCTAAATACTACAGCATGCAGAGGAGAAGTCATAACAGAACCATCTAAACACTACAGCATGCAGAGGAGAAGTCATAACAGAACCATCTAAACACTACAGCATGCAGAGGAGAAGTCATAACAGAACCATCTAAACACTACAGCATGCAGTCATAACAGAACCATCTAAATACTACAGCATGCAGAGGAGAAGTCATAACAGAACCATCTAAATACTACAGCATGCAGAGGAGAAGTCATAACAGAACCATCTAAACACTACAACATGCAGAGGAGAAGTCATAACAGAACCATCTAAATACTACAGCATGCAGAGGAGAAGTCATAACAGAACCATCTAAACACTACAGCATGCAGAGGAGAAGTCATAACAGAACCATCTAAACACTACAGCATGCAGAGGAGAAGTCATAACAGAACCATCTAAACACTACAACATGCAGAGGAGAAGTCATAACAGAACCATCTAAATACTACAGCATGCAGAGGAGAAGTCATAACAGAACCATCTAAACAAACACTACAGCATGCAGAGGAGAAGTCATAACAGAACCATCTAAACACTACAGCATGCAGAGGAGAAGTCATAACAGAACCATCTAAATACTACAGCATGCAGAGGAGAAGTCATAACAGAACCATCTAAACACTACAACATGCAGAGGAGAAGTCATAACAGAACCATCTAAACACTACAACATGCAGAGGAGAAGTCATAACAGAACCATCTAAACACTACAGCATGCAGAGGAGAAG
The DNA here is from genome assembly GCF_964188405.1 of Protomyctophum parallelum. NCBI lineage: Eukaryota > Metazoa > Chordata > Actinopteri > Myctophiformes > Myctophidae > Protomyctophum > Protomyctophum parallelum. The sequence continues at coordinate 33,517,004 of NC_139710.1, forward strand.
TCATAACAGAACCATCTAAACACTACAGCATGCAGAGGAGAAGTCATAACAGAACCATCTAAATACTACAGCATGCAGAGGAGAAGTCATAACAGAACCATCTATTCTAAACACTACAGCATGCAGAGGAGAAGTCATAACAGAACCATCTAAATACTACAACATGCAGAGGATAAGTCATAACAGAACCATCTAAATACTACAGCATGCAGAGGAGAAGTCATAACAGAACCATCTAAACACTACAGCATGCAGTCATAACAGAACCATCTAAATACTACAGCATGCAGAGGAGAAGTCATAACAGAACCATCTAAACACTACAACATGCAGAGGAGAAGTCATAACAGAACCATCTAAATACTACAGCATGCAGAGGAGAAGTCATAACAGAACCATCTAAACACTACAGCATGCAGAGGAGAAGTCATAACAGAACCATCTAAATACTACAGCATGCAGAGGAGAAGTCATAACAGAACCATCTAAACACTACAGCATGCAGAGGAGAAGTCATAACAGAACCATCTAAACACTACAGCATGCAGTCATAACAGAACCATCTAAATACTACAGCATGCAGTCATAACAGAACCATCTAAACACTACAGCATGCAGTCATAACAGAACCATCTAAATACTACAGCATGCAGTCATAACAGAACCATCTAAACACTACAGCATGCAGTCATAACAGAACCATCTAAACACTACAACATGCAGTCATGACAGCGTGTTGCGTGTTCTCTCCCTTCTCTCTCTCTCCCTCTTTCATGTCTATCTTCACTTGATACTATCAATAAAAAGGCAGAAAAGCCCAAAAACTAATCTTTAAAAAAAGAGAGAGAGATTTAGGGAGAAGCTATAGCAGTGTTGGCTATACGCTCTTTGTGAGAGACTTCCGTACGAGACACTAGGATATCTGGCTTTTACAAGCCAGATATTCTCAGCGATACCTGGCATTACGACCCAGACATCGTTGTGTGTCAGAGGCATCCCATTCTGGGCAGGAACCCCTTTTGGTGTTAGCATTATGTTATGCTTTAGCGCACCACCGAGTGGCGCGCTACGAGCTTGTAGGTCTGCTATTTTTGAAAAATCGAAGAACAACTGACATAGAAACATATCTTTTTCAGAAAACTGTCAGGATGTAGAAGACATTTTTGGAATCCGATCTCAGGTCAAAATGGGTTCAGTTCTCAGCACTGCAGCGGGTTCCTAACCTAGACAACCAGCTCCAGTTTGAGTAGTATTTTATACCCGTTGTACTTGCTGACAGAGGGAGGAGTACAGTACCAATACAGTACCCACTATTATGACAGAGACCGATCGACTACATATGGAGATATGGGGGGGAATCAATCAATGGATCCCTGATGGTGTCAGAAACAGCTGACACCGTGTTTCATGATAAATGCTTTTTATGTGATGTATTCCCATGCTTTTTTGTTCTTGCTTAATGTAAATCGCTCTGGATTAAGAGCGTCTGATAAATGCCTAAAGCCCCGTTCAGATCAAAAAAAGCTGGAAATAAACGCCAAGCAAAACTCATTTCGAAGCAGCTTTTTTTTTTGAGAAAGTGGGTGTGTACAAGGTACCTGTCACTCAAGCTGCCTGGACTTGCTTTGAGACGAGAGAAAGAACACAGGCAGTTTTTTAGCGAATGTAGAGGAGAAATAATTACATATTTAGTTACATCATAACCTATTTATGAATAATGAATGATGAATAAATAATATAATCTTTGTAAACTTGTTTGTAAATAACCGAACGGACCGGATCTCAATCCTCCCCAGTCTTCAGTGCTCATCTCCCCCCACTCCGCTCTCCTCTCCCCCTCTCGAGCGAAACCCTCCGGGCATTTTTTTAAATAGCCGCTCTGTATGTAATGTTAATGTTGATTTAGCAAGAGCATACCGTAGAAATACAATCAGGACAGGACAGGTCGGATCAGGGATGTCCACATGCATGTCATACAACTGATATAATCATATAAAGGCTATTAATTATTGATCTCTCTCGCGCACACACACACACACACACACGGTGCACACGACGCGCTGGGGACTCGGAACTTTAGTTCTTTGTCTATAGACTATATACATCTGCTAATTTATAAACCGTGTGTGTGTTTAGTCCACGGTCAGAGTCAGGATCACTTCTCCCCAGAAACCGTGCCAATCCACGGGGATAGAACTGGCTCGCGACGGAACACGGAACACAACCTGTTTTCTCCGCTTCGACAACTTGTTTCTCATATAAACTTTCATTTCTATCGATAAATATACTATGGTCTTGCCAAATATCCATTCATATTTCATATACAGCCCATATTTAAAAAGTTTATTTTTAAATTCGGAGAATCGCAGTGGACAGCTTTTGCAGAGCCTTTTCCTTTTGTGAAATGATCTCAACTCCGCCTCCTCAAACCACGCTGTGCTCTGATTGGCTACACGCAGCTTTTAAAAGCTTCAGCTTTTAAAAGCTGCTTTAAAGTTAAGTTTTGGGGAGACAAAAGAAACGCAAAAATAAAAAAGCTGTTAATTCCAAGCTTCAAAACGCAGAAGCTGCTCTGCATAGAGATAACATGGGACCACGAAGCTAAAGCAGAAGCTGCTCTGCATAGAGATAACATGGGACCACGAAGCTAAAGCAGAAGCTGCTCTGCATAGAGATAACATGGGACCACGAAGCTAAAGCAGAAGCTAGCTTCTGCAGTGTGAATGAAGCTTAAATTGTAAATTGTGTTGATAACATACATGAGCACACAGTACGTGAGTGGAGTTCCATCGTGGTGAAGCTCCCAAAACCGTTTGATAAGATTTTTTCCCTCCTTCTTATTATTATAACCAGAAAGACTTTAGTTGCAGCTTCAAAGTTTTATTTCCCTTAATTGGCTTTAACCCATTCCGGGCATGCAGGAACCCCATTTGGTGTTAGCATTATGTTATACGTTAGCTATTGAAAAATAGCAGATCTATACAAGCTCTTAGCGCGCCACCGAGTGGCACGCTACGAGCTTGTATAGGTATGCTATTTTAGAAAAATCTTGAAAATGTTTTACTCAAATGGACCACTCATGGAACAACATATTTTCAGATGGGGGGTCGGAGGCCAAAAACATATAATCTTTGGGGGTCCTTGATATGAAAATGTTTGAGAACGACTGACAGAAACATAGGGTTTGTCTGAAAAATGTAGAAGACATTTGCAGAATCGTCGTACGGTCTAAATGGGTTAAGTGTTCAGCCAAGACAATGGCTTTGATAACACTGATGCCCTAAATAACCCCTTTTGGCCGGGAACCCCTTTTGGTGTTTTAAAGCATCATATTATACTTTAGCTATTGAAAAATAGCAGATCTACAAGTTCATAGCGCGGCACCGAGTGCCACGCTATGAACTTGTAGGTCTGCTATTTTTGAAAAATCGTAAAAATGTGCCTCAAATCTTTGAATATAATTATATTATTACAGAGTCAACATTTTAACTAAAATCTTTTTGGGGTCCTTGACATGAAATATTGAGCACCACTGATACAGAAACATAAGGGTTTTTTTTAGAAAACTGTCAGGATTTATAGAAGACATTTTCGACGTCGGGTCTAAATGGGATAATGCCTACGGCGGTATGTTTAGCCCCATTATCACACACCGAGTGTCTGGCAGCCGTTCCCACGTCTGGAGGAACGTTCCCACGTCTGGAGGAATACGCTGACATTGTCACAGTTTGTCGTTGTATTTAGAGTCTCAAACACCACCCCATCCTATAGCGGGGGGGCAGCGTTTATACATTCTTTATAGTAAAATACTTCACAAGCGAAAGAAACAAAACTCCTTAGGGTTTTTTTTTCTCAAGATGAAACCTTAGAGCAGTGGTTCTCAACCTTTTTACACCAAGTACCACCTCAGATTTCTTCTATCACTCCAAGTACCACCACCGCCAAACGTGCACGCGCGTGCTATTAGTGGTTATTGATGCTTTTTTGGCTGGTTTATGATGGATTTCGGGTACCTACCTACGGTACTGTTATCAAAATGATAATGACAATATGACCACCATTATAACTTATGTGAAAATATATACATATATGCACAGTTCACACAGGAGAAAAAAATATTCCTAATAAGAAATTAAGAATATTTATTTATTTTTCACAGACGTCAGCCAAAATCATGCTGTACAAAACAGGCACTTTAACTACTTTACAATGAGGAGCCATACAGGCATCCCCAGGTTTTTTGAGTTAATACATTTATCAATAGCATAGGTAGGCTATACACATTAATTCTGAATACAGGTTTTGAAACTCATTTGCCCCAATACAGCAGCTGTGTGTTTTTATGGATCTATCAATTCACATCATTTTAATATTAAGGACCCAGCCATTTGTATCTCTGGGACCCCAAATTATTATTTTCTATTTGTTTATATTGTAAAATCAATGTCAATTTAACTCTTAGTGTACAAATGGAACCTATCATTTGGCTGGGAGTGGGGACCCCTGATCCCACTTTAAAAACCATAGCCTACTGTCCTACACAGCACTGTGTCTGTCCGTGACAATGTAACTATAGTGATGTCCGTTCTATTTAAGCATTGGTTGGCAGTTAGCACTTAAGCAATTATTAGCATCATAGCATGGTCTGTCACATAAGTATTGACAAACAGCGGTCATATTTGTCAAACAAAACTGTTGGGGACTGTGGGGAGATATAATTTTAAGAACATGAGCATGTCGTCATGGTCAGCTGTCAGCTTGTTGCGCTGTTCCGTCTCTCTCGTCTACTAACTAAGATGTTGATGCTAATCAATGCTAAAGATTAGCTTGCATGGAGCTAAGGCTGAAACTTTGCTGCTGTAGTTGCCACGGTGGCAAATCCATCCCTTTATTTTTTTGCACTCGGCTGTCTTTTTCGTTTTATATATATATAATATATATAATATATATATATATATATATATATATATAATATATAATACTCCCATTGCGAGCGGCTGTCAGTGCTGCTTTCTGAGCAGCAGTGCTGGCTAGTGGTTAGCCTAGCAGCCTGCACAGTCTGCTACTGTCCATATGACTGTGTCTGTAGCAGTCTATGAACACTGCTGGAGGAATAATGGCCTGGAGTGGAGTACTGGAATGGACTGGAGTGGAGTGCTTGCAGTGCTTGGGATCGGTCATTTTCGCTGTAGTCCGATCCGATCCAGATCACGTTTTTTGGCTGATATCGACCTGATATCCGATCTGTGGATCAGATCACGGCATCCCTGATCTTTTGGGAAGATTTTCCGCGTACCACCTGGGGGGGGCTCAAGTACCACTGGTGGTACGCGTACCACAGGTTGAGAACCACTGCCTTAGAGTATATATGAATAGAGACGGCACCGGATTCCTCCTCCCATCCACTTGCATTAAGTTGCTCAAAAGCGCATGAGGCGATTTCACTCCTCCTTCCGGGTAGGAACAGAGTGCATTCTGGGATGGATTGGCCCCAAACACATGAATACGCTGCCGTTGACTATCATTGTGCCGTTTGTGCGCGTTCACGTATGAAACATTCGTTCACGTGTCATGGCCTCAAACACATGAACGTGCGCAATGATAGTCAACGGACCGGCGCTGGCTCGAGCTGCAATGACAAATTGGGCCACTTTAGGCCATTTGGCCTAAAGGTTAAAATAATTACGGACCCTATAAAAATGGATCAAACGACCGCAAATGCGTTGCAACAACAACCCCATGTTTGGGGCCAGTTTTTGGGGGAAACACTGCCACAAGAGATGCCACTCACATCACATTCAGTCCTTCCATTTTCCAGATGCATATTGCCATCCATCCATCCTCCCATTATGGACAGAGTGAGGAGAGAGAACTCCAGAGAACTATTGTGTAAAATGCATCCTACATGTATTATTATCCCATTCTGGGCGGGAACCCCCATTTGGTGTTTTAAGCATTATTGTTATGCTTTAGCTATTGAAAAATAGCAGATCTACAAGCTCGAGCTTGCAGGTCTGTTATTTTTGAAAAATCGTGGACATTATGGACAGAGTGAGCATGGTTGAGCCACACACGTGCATCATTAGATTGTTGCCACGTAGGATCTGTGGGTTGAAGGTGGAGGAAGGAAAGGCAGGCGACTGACGGACGCATTATGAGGAGATAAGAGACATGAGAGTCACACAATGATCACCATGTAAATTATTCAGAGGAGAGAGAGAGAGGTATGAGAATCCAAGAGGACAATTTAGTTTATATTCTGTTGCCTGCCTGTTGCAATAGCTGTACGCATCATCTCCTTTCATGAATATCAGTGATGAAAACATGATATTTTTTTTTCTGAAAAACCCTCTGTTTCTATGTCAGTGGTGCTCAACCTTTTTCATATCAAGGATCCCCAGAATTATCTCTATTGGGCCACGGACCCCCATCTCAACCCTGCATGGAACAACATATTTTCGGATGGGGGTAGGGGGTCGGCGGGCCAATTATACATATAGTTTTCAGGGTTTCCTTGACATGAAATAGTTTAGTTATAGAAGACATTTGTATAGAGTCCTGCGTCAGTCCTAGACGGGTTGAGTTCTATTCTATGGTGACTATTAGCCCATTCTGAACGGGAACCCATTTTGGTGTTAGCATCATGTTATGCTTTAGCTATTGAAAAATAGCAGATCTACAAGCTCATAGCGCGCCACCGAGTGGCGCGCTACGAGCTTGTAGGTCTGCTATTTTTGGAAAATCGAAGAACGACTGACATTTTTAGAATCTGATCTCAGGTCAGAAGCTCAGTGGCCTTGTGGTTAGAGTGTCCGCCCTGAGACTGGGAGGTCGGGGTTCGATCCCCGGCCGGGTCATACCAAAGACTATAAAAATGGGACCCAGTGACTCCCTGCTTGACACTCAGCATCAAGGGTTGGATTTGGGGGTAAGTCCCTGCGACATACTAGTGTCATGTCCAGGGGGTGTACTTGTACATCAAGCTGCCTCACGCTACAGAAACAGGAGATAGGCTCCTGCCCCTATGGGCCTCATGGCTACAGAAACAGGACATAGGCTCCTGCCCTATGGGCCTCATGGCTCGGCAAGGCTACTTACTACTACTCAGGTCAGAATGGGTTAATCAGACCAGTGTGTGTCCAGTGGAAACCTCGTATGAATCTGATCTCAGGTCAGAATGGGCTATTAGCCACTCGAGACGACGTTGGCCAGACGGACCCCCACATAAAGCCCAACGTGGGGTCTTTGTCGTCTCACGGTCAGCATCTCTGCGGAGGTTTCAATCACTCCGGACAACTATTGTATAAAATGCATCCTATACATGTATTATCCCATTTAGGCCTGACGTTGAAGTTTAAAGAAATGTCTTCTAAATCCTGACAGTTTTCTGAAATACCTCATGTTTCTGTATCAGTGGTGCTCAATTTATTCATGTCAAGTACCCCCAAAAATGATCTGTATTTGGCCGCCGACCCCCATCTGAAAATAATATGTTGTTCTAGGGACCTCCCAGAACAAAGATTTGAGTTTAAAAACGTTCGCTCTGAAAGAATATATATTCAAAGATTTGTGCCACATTTTCACGAGTTTTCAAAAATTAGCAGATCTACAAGCTCAAGATCTATGAGCTTGTAGATCTGCTATTTTTCAATAGCTAAAGTATAACATAAAGCTTAAAACACCAAAAGGGGACCCAGAATGGGTTATTAATAATATTTTATTTTTTGCACCCTGTGCTACTTTTCTTGTCTTGTCGTATAGCACAGCAGCATGTATACAATAACGGAAGCTGTGGGTGAATATTTCAGTTCATTTTGTCTTTCTTGTGCTCAAAGGACACACATCTCCATCAACACCACCCTCTCTCTCTCCTGGGGTGGCCGAAAGCAACAACCTTCATGTCGACTTTGGAACCCATAGCTGGGGGGGGGGGAATAACCCCAAACCCCTGAGATCGCCATTCTCACCACTGATAAGATTCTGCCTCCGATAAGACAGAGGATGTCTGCTGACTACTGACCCCCCCGCCCTCTCCTTCACCGCAACAGATTTGTGCCTCTTCTGCAACCTCTCCAAAAGGCATCTCAATTTCAAGAATATTCTTTTCAGCAGGAATCAAGGGGAGAGGAGAGGAGAGGAGAGGAGGATCTGTCCTGCATGGTGAGTTAGATGCATGGACTGTATGACTACAGCCTCATCATAGCCGTCTCTGTGCAGTTGTTGAAAAGGGAAAGGAACATGTCACGCTAGGGGTCCGAGGGCTCAGAAAGACGGATTAGGCTTGGCCTCGTGGGAGGCAGGGCAGGGAGATGGAACGTCCTGCCTTAGTGCCTACGGTACGCCACATATCTCCCCTCACACCGCATGCCTTCGTCTGCCAGGGAGATGATGGCCGGGAGGGAAGGTGCTCACGGCCAAGCTTTGGAGCTTCTTTTTTTTTTGCAGAAGGTTGTTCGATGATGATTCCATTAATCAATTTAGGCCTGACGTCGAAAATTTATCTTGACAAATTTCTGAAAAACCTTATGTTTCTGTATCGGTGGTGCTCAATATTTCATGTCAAGGACCCCAAAAATTATATGTAATATGCCTCCCCCCCCAGCCCCATCTGAAAATATGTTGTTCCAGGGACCCCCTCCCCAGAAGCAAAGATTTGAGTTAAAATGTTCACTCAAGACTTGAGGCACATTTTCAAGATTTTTCAAAAATAGCAGACCTATAAAAGTTCATAGCGCAGCACTCGGTGCCGCGCTATGAGCTTGTAGATCTGCTATACAGCTAAAGTATAACATAATGCTTTAAAACACCAAAAGGCGTTCCCGTGTGGGTTAAAGTCAAAGCCATAGGGACACATCGATGCAGGAACAAACTTTCATTCACGAAAATTTCACAAATTAATGAATAATAATCAGCTGCAGCCGAGGAGGCGGGCGGATTAAAAAATGACTAAGACAGATGAGATTTAATGAATGAAAGCATTTCGTTTTCCCTCAGTGCGTCATTTATAAAAAATCATGTCCGTGTTTTTTTTTTTTTTTTTTTTTTGCCTTCCTTTTTCCAACATTATGTTATCTTCTCTGTCTCTCTCTCTCTCTCTGAGTCTCTGTGTCTCTCTCTCATTCTGTCATAGTGAGGAATGATAGCATATTGTATAATGCTCTCTCTCTCTCTCTCTCTCTCTCTCTCTCTCTCTCTCTCGTACATTGTGGTGTTTACCAATGAGGGCCGCCCATCATGGATCCCA
>NC_139710.1:33526447-33633947 GCF_964188405.1 Protomyctophum parallelum
TCCTCTGAAGCAAAAGATATGAGTTCACTCTGAAAGTATATAGACTTTATATTCAAAAGATCTGCGCCACATTTTCACGATTTAAAAAATAAATAGCAGACCTATACAAGCTCGTAGCGCGGCACTCGGTGCCGCAACTATGAGCTATCTGCTATTTTTTCAAAAAGCTAAAGTGTAACATAATGCTATAAGGGACACCAAAAGGGGTTCCCGGTGTCCGAAATGGGTTAATCTCCAACGGCAGGCAGAGGAGAGGACCCTGACCTCCACATTACCACATTAGATGATGAACTAAATGATCTTTCTTCTCCAGTGTTCTACAGATACTGGACCGACCACCCCCCCCCCCACCACCCCCACCCCCACACACATGAACATCTTTTCTCCGCCCCCCCGGTGCGTTATTAGCACATATTGACCCGTGGGTGATTTCTGCTCTTCATTCATTGAGGGGTCAGGAAACAAGAAGGGAAAAATGGACGTGATTAAAGTCCATTGATTGTGAGACGTCTTGGCAACATGGAGGCGTTGAGGAGAGAGCTCTGAGTGGCTGACACGACACGATGCTGAGTGGAGAGAGGGGGGGGGGGGGGTGTAATGTAATGGATTCCATCTTCCCGTCGCTGCGTTCTTTATGGCTCGTGACAGACTCTGAATGTCATCAGTTTGTGGCGCCGCTGACATCACTGAGTTCTCTCTCTCTCTCTCTCTCTCTCTCTCTCTCTCTCTCTCTCTCTCTCTCTCTCTCTCTCTCTCTCTCTCTCTCTCTCTCTCTCTCTCTCTCTCTCTCTCTCTCTCTCTCTCTCACTCTCTCTCTCTCTCTCTCTCTCTCTCTCTCTCTCTCTCTCTCTACTCTCCTCTTCTCTCTCTCTCTCTCTCTCTCTCTATTATATAACTGTGGCATAGCCTCAACCCTTTTCACAAGGCCCATTATTATTTATTTAGCATTTAGGGCTCCATTTTCGTCACCGCTAAACCCCTTATCCATAAACTTCTTTGCCTTTTTTTGAGTGGTGCAACCACTCCAAGGAACAGCAATGTCCGTGTTCACCTACCTATGTGTTCACCTACCTACTGTATACACCTATGTGTGTGTTTCACCTACCTACTGTATACACCTATGTGTGTGTTCACCTACCTACTGTATACACCTATGTGTGTGTTCACCTACCTACTGTATACACCTATGTGTGTGTTCACCTACCTACTGTATACACCTATGTGTGTGTTCACCTACCTACTGTATACACCTATGTGTGTGTTCACCTACCTACTGTATACACCTATGTGTGTGTTCACCTACCTACTGTATACACCTATGTGTGTGTTCACCTACCTACTGTATACACCTATGTGTGTGTTCACCTACCTACTGTATACACCTATGTGTGTGTTCACCTACCTACTGTATACACCTACCTATACACCTATGTGTGTGTTCACCTACCTACTGTATACACCTATGTGTGTGTTCACCTACTACTGTATACACCTATGTGTGTGTTCACCTACCTACCTATACACCTATGTGTGTGTTCACCTACCTACCTATACACCTATGTGTGTGTTCACCTACCTATACACCTATGTGTGTGTTCACCTACCTACCTATACACCTATGTGTGTGTTCACCTACCTACCTATACACCTATGTGTGTGTTCACCTACCTACCTATACACCTATGTGTGTGTTCACCTACCTATACACCTATGTGTGTGTTCAACCTACCTACTATACACCTATGTGTAGTGTTCACCTACTACATATACACCTATGTGTGTGTTCACCTACCTACTGTATACACCTATGTGTGTGTTCACCTACCTACCTATACACCTATGTGTGTGTTCACCTACCTACCTATACACCTATGTGTGTGTTCACCTACCTATACACCTATGTGTGTGTTCACCTACCTACCTATACACCTATGTGTGTGTTCACCTAACCTACCTATACACCTATGTGTGTGTTCACCTACCTATACACCTATGTGTGTGTTCACCTACCTACCTATACACCTATGTGTGTGTTCACCTACCTACCTATACACCTATGTGTGTGTTCACCTACCTATACACCTATGTGTGTGTTCACCTACCTACCTATACACCTATGTGTGTGTTCCCCTACCTATACACCTATGTGTGTGTTCACCTACCTACCTATACACCTATGTGTGTGTTCACCTACCTACCTATACACCCTATGTGTGTGTTCACCTACCTATACACCTATGTGTGTGTTCACCTACCTACCTATACACCTATGTGTGTGTTCACCTACCTACCTATACACCTATGTGTGTGTTCACCTACCTATACACCTATGTGTGTGTTCACCTACCTACCTATACACCTATGTGTGTGTTCACCTACCTACCTATACACCTATGTGTGTGTTCACCTCCTATACACCTATGTGTGTGTTCACCTACCTACCTATACACCTATGTGTGTGTTCACCTACCTACCTATACACCTATGTGTGTGTTCACCTACCTACTGTATACACCTATGTGTGTGTTCACCTACCTACCTATACACCTATGTGTGTGTTCACCTACCTACCTATACACCTATGTGTGTGTTCACCTACCTACTGTATACACCTATGTGTGTGTTCACCTACCTACTGTATACACCTATGTGTGTGTTCACCTACCTATACACCTATGTGTGTGTTCACACCTACCTATACACCTATGTGTGTGTTCACCTACCTACTGTATACACCTATGTGTGTGTTCACCTACCTACTGTATACACCTATGTGTGTGTTCACCTACCTACCTATACACCTATGTGTGTGTTCACCTACCTACCTATACACCTATGTGTGTGTTCACCTACCTACTGTATACACCTATGTGTGTGTGTTCACCTACCTATACACCTATGTGTGTGTTCACCTACCTACCTATACACCTATGTGTGTGTTCACCTACCTACCTATACACCTATGTGTGTGTTCACCTACCTACTGTATACACCTATGTGTGTGTTCACCTACCTACCTATACACCTATGTGTGTGTTCACCTACCTACCTATACACCTATGTGTGTGTTCACCTACCTACTGTATACACCTATGTGTGTGTTCACCTACCTACATATACACCTATGTGTGTGTTCACCTACCTACTGTATACACCTATGTGTGTGTTCACACTACCTACTGTATACACCTATGTGTGTGTTCACCTACCTACTGTATACACCTATGTGTGTGTTCACTCTACCTATACACCTATGTGTGTGTTCACCTACCTATACACCTATGTGTGTGTTCACCTACCTATACACCTATGTGTGTGTTCACCTACCTATACACCTATGTGTGTGTTCACCTACCTATACACCTATGTGTGTGTTCACCTACCTATACACCTATGTGTGTGTTCACCTACCTATACACCTATGTGTGTGTTCACCTACCTACTGTATACACCTATGTGTGTGTTCACCTACCTACTGTATACACCTATGTGTGTGTTCACCTACCTACTTGTATACACCTATGTGGTGTGTTCACCTACCTATACACCTATGTGTGTGTTCACCTACCTACTGTATACACCTATGTGTGTGTTCACCTACCTACCTATACACCTATGTGTGTGTTCACCTACCTACCTATACACCTATGTGTGTGTTCACCTACCTATACACCTATGTGTGTGTTCACCTACCTACTGTATACACCTATGTGTGTGGTTCACCTACCTACCTATACACCTATGTGTGTGTTCACCTACCTATACACCTATGTGTGTGTTCACCTACCTACTGTATACACCTATGTGTGTGTTCACCTACCTACCTATACACCTATGTGTGTGTTCACCTACCTATACACCTATGTGTGTGTTCACCTACCTACATATACACCTATGTGTGTGTTCACCTACCTACTGTATACACCTATGTGTGTGTTCACCTACCTACCTATACACCTATGTGTGTGTTCACCTACCTACCTATACACCTATGTGTGTGTTCACCTACCTACTGTATACACCTATGTGTGTGTTCACCTACCTATACACCTATGTGTGTGTTCACCTACCTACTGTATACACCTATGTGTGTGTTCACCTACCTACTGTATACACCTATGTGTGTGTTCACCTACCTACTGTATACACCTATGTGTGTGTTCACCTACCTATACACCTATGTGTGTGTTCACCTACCTACTGTATACACCTACCTATACACCTATGTGTGTGTTCACCTACCTACTGTATACACCTATGTGTGTGTTCACCTACCTACTGTATACACCTATGTGTGTGTTCACCTACCTACCTATACACCTATGTGTGTGTTCACCTACCTACTGTATACACCTATGTGTGTGTTCACCTACCTACTGTATACACCTATGTGGCCATGAGCACCAGTATGACTATGAGTACCAGTAGGGGCGCTGTTGTGCCAGAAACAGAGAGAGAGAGAGAGATAGTATTAGTGCTGCACTGTTGCCTGCTAATGAGAGAGAGAGAGAGAGAGAGAGGAGAGGAGAGGAGAGGAGGGGGGGGGAGAGGGGAGTTGCACCACTCAGTTCACACGGGTGTGATTTTTTTTACTATTTTGAAAAACATTTTTGAATAGTTCAACTATAGCTCTCAACTAGCTCTCGCCGGGGGACGCGTTGAGAGCTTATTATTTAGCCGTCGTTGTCACCCCCACATACTGTATTGCACACTACAGTACTGACGTGACAAATGACTTAGAGAGACTGTAGCACATTGTCTCCCTCTACGGCGGACACAAGCTAATGAGAAAGGAGAACGTGCTATAGTTCACGAGACGACACTCTGTCTTTATATTCCTTTCATAGAAGAAAGACAGTGAGGGCAAAATTACCCCCAATTAGAGTATGCTGCTAGCAGCGACGTGCCAACAATGTTTAATGATATATTTTCTCTAACCCCCCCCCCCCCCCACACACACACACACACACACAGACATCCCCCCCCCCCCCCACACACACACACACCCCCACCCGACGGTCCCCTTTTTAAGCTCGTAAGGAAATTGTTTTGCCTTTCCTCCCCATGGCCTTTCACAGGTAATTTGGTGTGCAGCGCTGTCTGGGCTACTGAGGAAGGCAATTTGTTTGTCGTTTGTGCAGGGGTGTGTGTGGTGATGTCTGTGTGCACACACATGCAGGTATGTGTGTGCGTGTGTGTTTGTAGTTTGTACGTGGGTGCATGTATAGTCAAGGTCTGTGTGTGTGTGTGTGTGTGTGTGTGTGTGTGTGTGTGTGTGTGTGTGTGTGTGTGTGTGTGTGTGTGTGTGTGTGTGCGTGTGTGTGTCCTAATAGTCCTATGCATGTGTGTTTGCGGTGTGGTCAAAGTTCCTCTCATGGCGTTCTCTGCACACTAGCCTCAGTTATCCAGCGGGGGTATTATTCACTACATTGTTCCTAAAAGAATAGATTGGATGCAGAGAGAGTGGGAGAAGCTTCTATTATACACAAATAAGATGTCTCAGTCGCTTCTCCCAGACACTGCATTTTGCTGCAAAGCACGCGTGCCACCTGTTATGACCCATCAATGGTGGAAGAAGAGCACACATTCTTTTGTGTTTTACATAAGTCAGAGCAGCAGCAGGCCTACCAAAATATAGAATAGCCGTCAAAGTAAATGCCTGTATGCTGTGTGTGTGTGTGTGTGTGTGTCTGTCTGTCAGAAACAGTGCCGTACCTCCTTACTGCCTGCACCAATCACTCCCACTTTTCACACAGGCATTGACCATATGAATGTGGAGGGCGTTCGATTTGACACATTAATGATTATTAATTAATGTATTAGTCAATTACAAACGCACCCGGGCGCAGTACCCTTCACGGCCACAAGGGGGGGGGGGGGGGGGGGGGGGGGGCAAATATCTCACAACGGGTAAGGACTAGTAAGTATAATTTGGCATCAAGATATACTTGAAGTATAGGCTACCAAAGGAAAATAACTGGGGTCACTGGGGGGGTGGGCGAACAGGTATTCAAATGCTAATAATGGCTTTTGTTCTGCTGCCAGGTAGAGAGTATAAATGTTGCATACAGTACAGTACAGGCTTTATTTCCATTTGACTACTACTGTATGATGAAGCCACCTCCAGCCAAGAAGAGACTCATCCAGTCCACGCGACAATTCGCCGCCGCCGCCACCCCGATAAATAAATTAACCCATTCTGAACGGGAACCCATTTTGGTGTTAGCATCCCGTTATGCTATTTTAACTATTGAAAAATAGCAGATCTACAAGCTCATAGCGCGCCACCGAGTGGCGCGCTACGAGCTTGTAGGTCTGCTATTTTTGAAAAATCGAAGAACGACTGACATTTTTTTAGAATCTGATCTCAGGTCAGAATGGGTTGATCAGACCAGTGTGTGTCCAGTGGAAACCTCGTATGAATCTGATCTCAGGTCAGAATGGAAGTACCCACTGCTGTTATAAGAACCTTCTCCACCACTGCAGTACTAGTATTATGCTACCCAGTACCCATTATAATACTGTATATATGATACTCATTGTTCACCCAATACTGGTCTACAGCGACAGCAGCATCACATTCCAGATGCCAGGTTTTACAGCATGCAGTAACTCTACTGTATCACTTGGTTAGCAAAATGTTCCACAACAACACAAGTATCCATCCAGTGCTACACTCACAGTAACATCTATTACACTACATGCTACCCATTGTTCACCCTATAAAGCCATTCTGAACGGGAACCCATTTTGGTGTTGGCTTCATGTCGTGCTTTAGCTTAAAGTTCTCAAACTCTGCCCGAACCCGACCAGGCCCGACCCGACGTTTTAGGGCCGGGCCGGGCCCAAAAAATATGCTAATTAGTCGGGCCGGGCCGAGCCTCGGGCTCTGTGATTTTCCGCAATTATAATAAAAATAGCAATTCTGTTATTTGTGTAATGTGATTGTGTATACGTGTATGTATTTATTATGAAGAGGGCTGCGCTAGGGGATTCACTTGTGACAGGAGGAGGACTGGAGACGGGGTCGCATCGCACTGGCATTTCAGACTCGGAGGCCTTGTACACACATGTCAAACCATGTGACTTCCATTGGAAAAGCATTGAGAATGAGGCGGCCATAAAACAGACAGAACAGATCATGTCAGTCCAGCATGTGTGTACGAGGCCAGAGCAGCATTGCAGCCTGCCCCGCGCGCAGGCAGTAGAGAACAGTGGACGGTGAGAGACTTGCTTGCTACCGCTGGTTTCCCTCTGGTTTGCGCACCAAACGAGCTACTAACCACCAGTTAACTTGCCAAGTTGCCATATGCTTAAATATTTTATAAAATCAATCGGATTATCACATCTGAAGAAGCGTCAGGTTTTCGTCATGTTGCACCGAGTCTCGTTAACCCAGCTGGCTGCGATGAATAAAACCTAATTATTAATCAACGTCAAAAAACGATCCAGTGATATATAACTTAGCTACACGTAAAGCAACTTCACTTCAGAGGAAACTAAGGGAGGGAGCTGCAGCTGCTATTCGTGTTTACTCACCAGTCACCACCACCACTGTATGGAATCCATTAGAATGATTGGAAATGGAAGTTATGGAACATTAATAGCCTATTCTAACGTGAGTTACATACATCCTTTATTTCGATAAATCCGTTGTTCTCCGTTCTCACTTTCACACTGAAACACGGCGCCGCTGCGCTGCCATTTAGTGCTGCTTTTTTTTCTCTCTCTTTTTTTTTCTGTCGGGCTTTTGTCGGGCTTCGGGCTTAACATTATGCCAATTTTTAGGGTAGGGCCGAGCCTCGGGCCCACCCAGTTAGGGTAGGGTGGGGCCGGGCCATAATTTTTGGGCCCGTTGAGAACTTTACTTTAGCTATTGAAAAATAGCAGATCTACAAGCTCATAGCGCGCCACCGAGTGGCGCGCTACGAGCTTGTAGGTCTGCTATTTTTGAAAAATCGAAAAAAGAAAACCTGACATTTTTAGAATCTGATCTCAGGTCAGAATGGGTTAATCAGACCAGTGTGTTTCCAGTGGAAACCTCGTATGAATCTGATCTCAGGTCAGAATGGGTTAAGCAACAACAGCGTCATCTTCACATTCCAGATCTACCAGGTTACAGTAGTAACACTACTGTAGTGTAGGCCACACACACGCAGAAACGCACACACGCACATGGCCACACGCACACACACACACACAAGCACACACACGAGCAGCAACCAGGCAGCGACCCTTTGACGCTTTAATCCAAACAGCGCCATCTACAGCAAGTCATGAAAACACGCACGTAAAGCACAAGACACCCCCCCCCCACACACACACACACACACACACACACACACACACACACACACACCTTGGACCTACCTTGAATAGAAGCTCACATCGACGGCCTTTCTGGGGATGCAAACATTATGAATCACCAGCCGGTCGTTGAAGTTTGGTGTCCCGTTGGATAGATCCCATAGCCGGGGCATTCAGCATATCCTGTCCCCTTTGTGCTTCTGAGAAAAACCACTCCTGATCCTCCTCAGTGTCTGCTGACAAACACCTCTCACTCTCTGCACTGGACATGGGGGTTGTTGTGAAGCCATGTAGGGGTTGTTGTGATGGCTGTTTGGGTCCATTTCAAGGTGAGTTCTGAAGAGAAAAGGTGGTGTGAAGAAGATTGTTCTCAGTTAGAATCTTCAAAAGAGAAATAGCAGAATCTACCGGCTTAACCCATTTAGACCTGAGGATAATTCTACAAATGCCTTCTAAATCCTGACCGTTTTGTGAAAAACCTCATGTTTCTATATGTCACTGGTGCTCAAACATTTTCATGACCGTCCAGAAGCAAAGATTTGAGTTAAAAACGCTCACTCTGAAAGAATATATTCAACGATTTGCGACACATTTTCAAGATTTTAAGACCTACAAGCTCATAGCGCGCCACTCGGTTCATTTTCTTTCCTTCACAGAACAATAATAAAGCACAGACAGAAACACAGGTGCGCTTGGTGATTGGGGAAAAGGCTGTGACCTCACGGCCTGGGGTGGGCCTTATAGGGCTGAGTGGAGCCTTCCGATAGGCTCTGGGGCTGAGAGATTTTAGCTGTCATGTCAGCTGTCAATCATTCAACTCAATGAATTCCAATGGCAGAGCAGAGCTCTGGCCAATGGGAGCTGATTTGGGCCAAAGAAAATCAGCCCATTTTGACATATTTTGTGTTTTTCTGTTGATTTGATGTTGTTGCATCAACAATCTCTTCTAAAACATTTTAATAATATTTAATCTTTCTTCTATAGGATGGGGGGGGGGGGGGGGGACTGAGCCCCACTTATCCCATTTATACCAGCCACCTAAATGGTAAATGGTGCATTTATATAGCACCTTTATCCAAGGCGCTTTACACAGATAGTGCATTACATTCACCCATTCACACACACATTCATACACCTTTACATAGATTGTGCATTGCATTACATTCACACACACATTCATACACCGATGGCAGCGGAAACCATGCAAGGCACCAACCTGCACATTAGGAGCAATTAGGGGTTCAGAGTCATTGCTCAAGGACACTTCGACACTAACTCTGGGGGAGCCCACAGGGTTCGAACTGGCAACCTTGCGGTTACTATCCAGCCACTCTACCCCTGAGCCACCGCTGCCTACAGTATTACGTATACAGGATTAGCATCACAAATAATTGAATCCGCTTCATCACATGTATGTTTGTTTGCTATTCAAAAATAGCAGATCTACAAGCCCACAGCACGGCAAGCTCGTACATCTGCTATTTTTTGCAAGACTTTATTGTCACACCTTAAAAAATAACTAACAGTAAAAGAAGGGTGAAATTAATCCTCCATCGTAATTCATAAAATAAATATGATAATGATATCACTATAAAATATAAAATAAACTAAGGTGCTAAAAAAGTAAGCATCATGCTTTTGTAAACAATAAATACAAAATGAACTCCCTCCCTCCAACTCCCTGGCAATGGCATCTCCCTCACTGCTCTGGCTTGTCGTTCTTGCAAAATTTGCCATATGACAGTAATGCTACCACAAGCAGAAATTATATGACATGATATAGTACTTTATTGTCAGTTCACACTGAAATGTGTCTTGCGACCAAGCAGCCCAAGTATGCAGAACACATAAACACACATTTGACATAACACAAAGAACAAGACAATTTACATACATAAAGACAAGAGCAATATCCACCGCTTAGATTACCCTGTGGCTACTACAACTCCTGATTAAGCCTTATTGTATGCTGGTATATACCACATATCCTTCCTGAAGGCAGCAACCTATATTCTCCATACAACACATGCTTATAGTATTAGAGGTGATATTCCTTGCTAGCCTTAGGATGCCGTTATCATACGTGGATGTATAAAGTTTCTGAAGTGGTTGTCCAACAATCTTTGAACATTAATGTTCAAATGCACTTCACCCTGTGCATTTTACAGCAGCACTTACAGTATCCCTCACAGTTGCAACTGACTAACTTCAGAAGATAGTCTGGTGTGATGGGGTCTGTTCATTGACGGTACAGGCTGACGCACGCACGCACACACACACAGAAAAGAAATGTCCCATGGCCCACACAGACATCTGTTTGCATTATCTTTGCATTATAGCAGACTCAGTACAGTATGTGCATCAACCGATGGAGGCGGACAGGAGTCGCATGCTGATGACTTCACTTCCCATCTGCCGTCGTTTGACTAATGGGCAAAAGAGAATGTCCAAATTCAGCGGAGAGTGAAATGCAATCATACATATTATTATTATTATTATTATTATCATACAGGCTCTGGCACTGCAGTTCCATCGGGTTTTTTCCCCCAGCGCTTGTGAAACAGCCTCAATTTCCCCACTTGACAATGTTACCACTACACTGCTAAGCCATCGACAAGATAGGTTTGATTTGGTCTGAACAACAGGGCTGCAACTTTGTTTTTTTTTTTGTTTTTTTTTAAGGGATAGAAAGTAGGCTGACAGGAAACGGGAGAGAGATGGGGGATGACATGCGGTAAAGGCCGTGTCGGGTCCGGGAGTCGAACCCGCGGCACACCGCGACTGGATCACCAGTCCGGTGCCCAGACCGTTACGCTACGGCCTGGGCCGGGCTGCAACTTTTTGTCTTAGCCATTATGCCAGTGGTTCTCAACCTGTGGTACGCTTACCACCGGTGGTACTTGAGCCCCCCCAGGTGGTACGCGGAAAATCTTCCCAAAAATGAAAAAAGGGCAGGCGGGTGAAAAAATAATTAAAAGAATATATAATAAAAACATAATAAAACTA
This sequence comes from Protomyctophum parallelum, assembly GCF_964188405.1. Classification (NCBI taxonomy): domain Eukaryota; kingdom Metazoa; phylum Chordata; class Actinopteri; order Myctophiformes; family Myctophidae; genus Protomyctophum; species Protomyctophum parallelum. The sequence goes on from NC_139710.1 coordinate 33,537,761, forward strand.
TTGAAATACTACTTTGAATGGAAATAACATTACCATGATATCACTCAAATTGAATTAAAAAAATGTTTTGTTGAACACTTCCAGCGTGGGAAGTCTGGGAACAGCGCATTTCCTGGCTGTTACTTTTAATGTAGCCCTGGTCCAGGGCTACTTTTTAATGCGCCTGTACTGGTAGTAGCCACGATCAAAACAAACAAGGGGAACTGATGGCTGGCGCCTGGCGGGATATTAAACAGCACATATATATAACTAACAGTCACAATGATGCAATCGTGGCTAAAAACGGGAACGCTAAGGAAGAGAAGAGAACAGGGAGATTTGAGCAGCGATCTACACGTGGACCAGGGCGAGCAGGAGCCTCAGGTATCGAGCACGGCGGCCCCGCGAGAGAACAGGAGGATTTGAGCAGCGTGGATCTAGATGTGGATTTTGAGGTGGATCTGCACGTGAACCAGGGCGAGCAGGAGCCTCAGGTACCGGGCCCAGCGAGCCCCACAAGCGGCAGCAATGAAACCGGTCCCCGCTGCAGCAAAAAGAGCAAACCCACGAGGAAACCCGCGCTACATTAAATTTGGATTCACTTGGAGTGGGACAGAGGCAGACCCCATACCACTGTGGCTTCGGTAAGTTGTCAAACTTTGCTCTTTGTAATTAATTAAGTATATTTGGATGTATGGCGGGTTGTTTCAAGTGCAGTCGTTAATGTTATCTATTTCTCTCTGTGTGTGTGTGTGTGTGTGTGTGTGTGTGTGTGTGTGTGTGTGTGTGTGTGTTTTCAGAAGACAGTCGTTGTTGGACCCAACACGTGTGTGTCTGCTTTCAGAAGACTGTTATTTTTGGACCCTTGTTGTTGGACCCAAACAGTGCACTTTCTCCGTTATACATTGACACTAATATGCTGGCTACCTTTCAAATTGTTTGTATTTAGCATGGCCTTCAAAAATGGCAACAAGTTGTTGTAAAAAATTGTTAATACTTAATAGTTAATGTTCAACTTCTCACTAGGCGTGTGTGAGCGTGTGTGTGTGTGGTTGGTTATTGGTTATCGGCCTGGTGGAGACAATAAAACATACTCTCTCCCCGTGCCTTCGGCCTGGTGGAGACAATAAAACATACTCTCTCCCCATGCCTTTGGCCTGGTGGAGACAATAAAACATACTCTCTCCCCATGCCTTCGGCCTGGTGGAGACAATAAAACATACTCTCTCCCCATGCCTTCGGCCTGGTGGAGACAATAAAACATACTCTCTCCCCATGCCTTCGGCCTGGTGGAGACAGTAAAACATACTCTCTCCCCATGCCTTTGGCCTGGTGGAGACAATAAAACATACTCTCTCCCCGTGCCTTGGCCTGGTGGAGACAATAAAACATACTCTCTCCCCATGCCTTCGGCCTGGTGGAGACAATAAAACATACTCTCTCCCCATGCCTTTGGCCTGGTGGAGACAATAAAACATACTCTCTCCCCATGCCTTTGGCCTGGTGGAGACAATAAAACATACTCTCTCCCCATGCCTTCGGCCTGGTGGAGACAATAAAACATACTCTCTCCCCATGCCTTTGGCCTGGTGGAGACAATAAAACATACTCTCTCCCCATGCCTTCGGCCTGGTGGAGTCAGTAAAACATACTCTCTCCCCATGCCTTCGGCCTGGTTGAGACAATAAAACATACTCTCTCCCCATGCCTTCGGCCTGGTTGAGACAATAAAACATACTCTCTACCCATGCCTTCAGCCTGGTGGAGACAATAAAACATACTCTCTCCCCATGCCTTCAGCCTGGTGGAGACAATAAAACATACTCTCTCCCCATGCCTTCGGCCTGGTGGAGACAATAAAACATACTCTCTCCCCATGCCTTCGGCCTGGTGGAGACAATAAAACATACTCTCTCCCCATGCCTTCGGCCTGGTGGAGACAATAAAACATACTCTCTCCCCATGCCTTCGGCCTGGTGGAGACAATAAAACATACTCTCTCCCCATGCCTTCGGCCTGGTGGAGACAATAAAACATACTCTCTCCCCGTGCCTTCGGCCTGGTGGAGACAATAAAACATACTCTCTCCCCGTGCCTTCGGCCTGGTGGAGACAATAAAACATACTCTCTCCCCGTGCCTTCGGCCTGGTGGAGACAATAAAACATACTCTCTCCCCATGCCTTCGGCCTGGTGGAGACAATAAAACATACTCTCTCCCCATGCCTTCGGCCTGGTGGAGACAATAAAACATACTCTCTCCCCATGCCTTCGGCCTGGTGGAGACAATAAAACATACTCTCTCCCCATGCCTTCGGCCTGGTGGAGACAATAAAACATACTCTCTCCCCGTGCCTTCGGCCTGGTGGAGACAATAAAACATACTCTCTCCCCGTGCCTTCGGCCTGGTGGAGACAATAAAACATACTCTCTCCCCGTGCCTTCGGCCTGGTGGAGACAATAAAACATACTCTCTCCCCGTGCCTTCGGCCTGGTGGAGACAATAAAACATACTCTCTCCCCGTGCCTTCGGCCTGGTGGAGACAATAAAACATACTCTCTCCCCATGCCTTCGGCCTGGTGGAGACAATAAAACATACTCTCTCCCCATGCCTTTGGCCTGGTGGAGACAATAAAACATACTCTCTCCCCATGCCTTCGGCCTGGTGGAGACAATAAAACATACTCTCTCCCCATGCCTTCGGCCTGATGGAGACAATAAAACATACTCTCTCCCCATGCCTTCGGCCTGGTGGAGACAATAAAACATACTCTCTCCCCATGCCTTTGGCCTGGTGGAGACAATAAAACATACTCTCTCCCCATGCCTTCGGCCTGGTGGAGACAATAAAACATACTCTCTCCCCATGCCTTCGGCCTGGTGGAGACAATAAAACATACTCTCTCCCCATGCCTTCGGCCTGGTGGAGACAATAAAACATACTCTCTCCCCATGCCTTTGGCCTAGTGGAGACAATAAAACATACTCTCTCCCCATGCCTTTGGCCTGGTGGAGACAATAAAACATACTCTCTCCCCATGCCTTCGGCCTGGTGGAGACAATAAAACATACTCTCTATCCCATGCCTTCAGCCTGGTGGAGAAAATAAACAAATGCCACAGAAAACAAGGAAACAATGTACACTAGAAAATAAAACACAGAGATAGATCCTGACAATTGCACCCCTACTGAACAATAATAATATACAAGAATAATAATAAAACCAATAAAGATCATCTCTGCATCTTGCTTGTGTCCTCTACGGAGTGTGGTTTTCACTGCCACATGGTATAACGATGCTTCAGTCTGCTGTAGCTAGTTAAATATGAACTGTGCATATGGGACCAACATCTACTGCAGATGAGCCCGCTCATGCACAGTGACAACAACTTGTGATCAAACAAACGCAACACTGATTCTTACAGTCAGTCATGCCCTTTTCAGGGGATACTGTTTTGAAGGATTGTTCCAAAAATATCTCTTTCAGACAACGCACACGCAAGAATTTAAAACACAATTATTTTTTACTTTTTCTTTTCATTATTTTCCAGAATTTACAAAGACTTGTTTTGCAAACACAGCCGATCTGTAAGCTTGAGCTTGTAGTATAACTAGTATTTTTGCCCCAGATGCTGTGTTGCAATAGTATGAAATAGGACAAGCGCTTATGGACCAGGCGGGGTGGGCCGCGAACGAACGAACGCTTTCATTATTTTCAGGTGGGACTTGATCCAGAAAAGGTTGAGAAGCACTGCTTTCTAAAAGCACAATAGAAGTGGATTTAAGTCATCCAGCTGCATTAAGGGTATATATATATAGGCAACACATCCCCCGTGAAGAAAACCTATGGCCACAGGCACTTCTGTCCAATCGACTGGAGCCAGGTTTAATGACACCGTGGTATTTGATGGTATTTGTGGGTTGGCATGCGGGTGTGAAACGATGCTGTTTTATGCAGCGGAAGGAAAGCATCCACCTTGTGTTAGGCCGGTGAAATATCACTGATGTTCATTCATGTCCTCATCAGCTTGACTTCATTACAGTTCCATGAGTCTGTTTTAAAATGCACCGTCTCTGGGTAGCCTTATACTGCAACTTAGTGATATTGATTCTACAATCGTATCGTATGGTATTTCTCGAAGAAATTTGAAGAGAAAGTCGTCACAAGGAGACCAGTCACAATATTGTAGAGACCTGCAAGCCCGTCGGGACCCGGCGGGGCCCGTCAAAACGGGCCGGGCCGGGCCGTCTCTGTCCCTGACCAACGGGCCGTGGGCCGGGCGGGCTCATGCGCCGTTGTATTAATTTCCCGATGTGAATTTCACCCAGACTGGACTTGCTTCTGCAGCGCGGCAGCATGCTGCTGTCTGCTCCATAGTGACGTGACAATAACCCCCCCGCCCACTAAGTCTGTCCCCGAACATTCAGGGTTCGAATGTTCGCTTGTTAGGGTTGGCACTCGAATCTTAATTCATGGCCTTGAACCATTCGTTTTTGTTTATTTATCATTATTTATCGTGTATAATTTTTTATTATTATAAATATTATTATTTTTTACTCTCTGCGAGAATGCGATATGCATAATAAGAGTACTATGTTCTTGTTGTGTTTACAATAATTTGAAAGTCCTGCATGACGGGCGGCAGAAGAGACTAGCACAGTGACACACACACACACACACACACAGTCACACACACACACACACACACACACACACACACACACACAATATTGGGGCTGGATTTGACAAACGGTACGGCTATGATCCGGCAGCGCCAAACCCTGTTGAGGTTGATGAGTTCAATACTTGGGACCACAATGGAACTAGTCCCCAGGATTCTTTTGTGTTTTAGCTCAGGGGTTTTTGGCCGGGAAATGCTTTGGCAATGTCTTGGGCAAGCAAAAAACAGAAACCATTAGAAGAAGGTGATGGTCCCTGCAGAGAACAATTAAAAGAGGCCACTGAAGTCTGTGAAGGTTGGAGATCAGAGGGTTTAATAGTTGTAGTATAATGTCCATCTTTCAATACCTCATCCTATACAATTAGTAATATAGATCTCAGGTAGAGCCATATGGAATCCGTGTTAATGGAATCGCGGACGGAATCGCGGAAATGACCAATAAAAACGGAATTGGAATAAAACGCGGAATATTGCGGAATTGACCCTAATCTGGGCTGAAATTCAGTTTTCGGGAGAAAATAGAACATGATTCAGTGGTCAGGTTTGTTCAGAAATCAAGTGAAGACGGCCGATTATTATATTTTGTCATAAATGCGCAATAAAGTACAACAACCACTCTACTCTCATTGAAAATCCGGTAGAGTACGGTTGTAAGGAGATGTATAGCTTAGCTGCGTGTCTCTGTAACACGGAGGAGGAGTAGACAGAGCACAGCGCTCTCTCTCTGCCTGCTCCTCGGCTCCCTCCCAGTTCCACACACACGGAGTAAAGACTGCATGTAAAGAGAGAGAGGAGTAGAGGACCAGGTCTATAGGAGTAATACTAACCTTGCAACCATAAGCATTGCTGTTTTCATCTTGCATTAACAAAAATAAAATCCACACTGAGAGGGACAGAAGGTGTAAGTGGTAGACCTACAAGGCTACATTAGCCAACGCTAGCTTCTATGCTAACGCTGCAAACTTACAGCAGTGTGTGTGTGTGTGTGTGTGTGTGTGTGTGTGTGTGTGTGTGTGTGTGTGTGCGCGCGCGCGTGGGTGCGTGCATGCATGCGAGTCAACTCTGAATGTTTTCTAAAGGACAACTTTTTTTCCCCCATCCTGACCAGCCTATTATTATTATTGCATTTTGGCTGTGTGCAATAACTAACTGCAAGCCAATGAAGAATGAACCAATTAGTAGCATTGTCAGTATTTGCCTTAATTTCTAATTCATATTTATTTAGTTGACAATAATTTAACTGTAGGCCAGTGTTTTGAGACATACAAGGCTATTGTCTTGTATTGCTATAAAATGGTGGGGCAAATTTCAGTGGTGGAGTAAAAACAACAAGGTCACATGGCTTTGGGGAGTTTGGGCAGCATATCTACAAGCTCTCAACATGTCATGCTGCAATGTGCTGTGGGCTTGTAGATCACCAATTTGGATAAATAAACTGATTATTTTTCCCTGATTAAAAAATAATAATGTTTTAAGCCTGTGCCTGCACCTCATACAGCACTATGTTCCATATTCTGCTACAGTACATGTTTGCACTTTAAATTAAATTAAAGCTGCATTTGATAGGGGGGGGGGGGGGGGGGGTTGTTACTGAAAACGATGTTGGTGCTTCTTGCACTAACTTTTTATAAGCAATAAATGTTCTCCAATGCATTTAAAGGAATTATTGTGTTAGAATTTATGTTACTGTAAAAAAAAAAGTTTTACTTAAATTAATATTGGTTATATCGGGCTTTTTGATTCTCCACTAATCGGTAATCGGAAATATCGGCCAAAAACCATATCGGTCGATCACTAATTAATTTTTTTCCCGGTAAAGAAATTGCATAAAAAGCAAAAAACCGAATTCAGAAATATTAAAACGGAAAAAACGGAATTTGGGAAAAAATAAAACGGAATTGGGAAAATAATAAAACGGATTTCATATGGCTCTAATCTCAGGGGCAAATATTCGTATAGCGCGGCACCGAGTGCCGTGCTACGAGCTTGTAGATCTGCTATTTTTTTTAAATCGTGAAAATGTGGCGCAAATCTTTGAATATGTATTCTTTCAGAGGCTAGCGAACCTTTTTAACTCAAATCTTTGAATATGTATTCTTTCAGAGGCTAGCGAACCTTTTTAACTCAAATATTTGCTTCTTGGGGGTTGGGGGCCCTGGTGGGGGACTGGGGGTCCCTGGAGGAACAACATAATTTCAGATAAATACAGATAATTCTGGGGGTCCTTTGAGCACAATTTAGAAATCGGCCTCAGGTCTAAAATGGGTTAAGTTTCCACACATGTAAATTGTCTATAAAATGGCATGGGCAGTGTTTTGTCCCTGGTGGATACAACACTATAGATCTCTGTCTGGACATTAGTGGGACTGATGGCGTCGCAGACACCCACAGAAGGTCCCTCTATAATCACAGCCTCTGCATTATTGGACCATTTCTCAGCTGTCTGGGGAAAGAAAAGCTGTCGTCAGCGCCATTAGTGTCCATCCTCCCCAACACCCAGACTCCCTATGGAGATCACCTCCTGATCGGAGGGTTTATTCTTTTCTTTTTCACCCAGGAGGACACACTGTGGAATTAAATGTATTTTCGTCGACTAAAACTAAGACGAAAAATGTTCGTCGACTACCTTTTTTCCACTGACGAAAACTACATGGAAACTAAATGAAGACTAAGCTATGACTAAAACTAAGCTATTATGACTAAAACTAAGAGTAAATATACTGACAATTTCATCGACAAATAAAAACTATAGACTACAATGTTAGGAAGGGACTAGTGGACAAGAGATCCAGTGCAAGTCATTTTACACTTGGTAGCATGCTGAAAATCGCAGCGCGACGCATTGTGAGCTTGTAGATCTGCTATTTTCAGCAAGTGTAAAAACACTCATTACGACGGCATCAAGGCCTGCCAAAATCGTCGACTAAATCAACTGTAGATTTAGTCGACTAAAATCTCATGATATTTGGTCGACTAAAACTAGACCAACACTAAAACATTCCAGCTGACTAAAATGTGATTAAAACTAAGTGGAAACTATATTCAAGAGACTATGACTAAAACAGAAATTCTCTGTCAAAAACCACACTGGAGGGAAAAGCCTGCCTCGGAATGTGCTCAGCTGATTGGTTGAGCACGGCGGAATGTGATGCATCATGTATGATGTTTTTTTACATTTTGTTATTTCTAATTGATAGGAAATCTTCCATGATTTAATTATAAAACAAGTGTTTAATAAGTAGTGACAATAGTAAATTAGGGCCTGCATGGTAGGTGGCCTTGAGAACGATAATAATTGCCCTTATCAGACAGAGCAAAGTTATTTGCTCTGATCATGTAATTCATAATGGCATAATTTTTAATAAAATTAACATAGGCAATGAGGGTCGTGTTGATTGCACAGTCAATCGGCGGGGCCGGTTCCGGCGTGCCGCCCCGCGTCCAAAACGGTTGAGAAATGACAGAGTTACCGTGTGGCTGTCCCTCTCTACTGTACAGTACTGTACTGTCACTGTACTGTACTGGCACACCCGAAAGCATCATATATACAGTTAATACGTGCGTGTGTGTGTTTGTGTGTGCGTTAGGTTGCGCACAGGTGGTGAAAAAAACCCATGCTGTTTTCGTGCTCATACCCAGACAGGCAGGCACCCAGCCAGCCAGCCAGTCAGCCAGCCAGCCAGCCAGCCACCCACCCAGACAGGCACCCACCCAGCCAGACAGGCACCCACCCACCCAGACAGGCACCCACCCACCCACCCAGACAGGCACCCACCCAGCCAGACAGGCACCCACCCACCCAGACAGGCACCCACCCACCCACCCAGCCAGACAGGCACCCACCCACCCACCCAGCCAGACAGGCACCCACCCACCCACCCAGACAGGCACCCACCCAGCCAGCCAGCCAACCAGCCAGCCAGCCAGCCAACCAGCCACCCAGCCAGCCAGCCAGCCACTCACACACAGCTCCGTAAGGGAGTGGTTGCACGACTCAAAAAACAAAACTAGATACTAGAGTTTTACTAACAGAATTGTAACTGCATGCAAGCATCATAATCTTCCACACAAATCTGTATGCAGAGTGTGCAGATATGAGGCGTTGACTGTGCAATCAACACGACCCTCATTGCCTATGTTAATTTTATTTAAAATTATGCCATTATGAATTACATGATCAGAGCAAATAACTTTGCTATGTCTGATAAGGGCAATTATTATCGTTCTCAAGGCCACCTACCATGCAGGCCCCGAGGGAGGGAGTACGTTATGGAATAAATCAGATTAACATATTAGCCCCTTTTGTCGCTGAGAGCCAAGTAACTCATATTCACTGAGCATTAGGCGCTTGACATTCTCCGATACCAGACTGACCTGATCTTTTCTCTAGCAATCTAGACCAGACAGAGGCCTCGGTGCCGTCATCTCACTGGAAGGTTTCATCACATTAAGCCATTTTCCACTGGCCCAGTCATTCGCTCTGTGGATTGTATAATTGGATAAGTAAATGTGTAGCTGTAGTCTAGCTACCATAATTGGCAACGAACTTTGACAGCAAACACGTGTGTGTGTGTGTGTGTGTGTGTGTGTGTGTGTGTGTGTGTGTGTGTGTGTGTGTGTGTGTGTGCGTGTGTGCGTGTGTATTCATATAACCCATTCTGAACGGGAACACATTTTGGTGTTAGCATCATGTTATGCTTTAGCTATTGAAAAATAGCAGATCTACAAGCTCATAGCGCGCCACCGAGTGGCACGCTACAAGCTTGTAGGTCTGCTATTTTTTTGAAAAATCGAAGAACGACTGACATTTTTAGAATCTGATCTCAGGTCAGAATGGGTTAATCAGACCCAGTGTGTGTCCAGCGGAAACCTCGTATGAATCTGATCTCAGGTCAGAATGGGTTAAAGTACATGTACATGTAGACTAATTAATTTCTCCCAATGAATTAGTCTACAGTTGGTCATATGGGAGGACATGTCTCCTCCAGTACAGATGCAGGGTAGGAGTACACCGCTAAAAAAACCCTTATCCCTAAACTTCTTTGATTCCAGATTCCAGTACTGACGCTTAACTCAACAGGATATAAGTCTGGCCCAGCGTGCTTGGCGAGGTGTGGAGGTGGATGTGGATGTGTGGGAAGCTGGGTTGGGGATGGGCGGCCTCTGTCGCTACACCAGGTCTCCTAGAGCTCAATTTTCATCACCGCTAAACTCCTTTAATATCCCTAAACTACTTTGCCTTTTGTTTTACTATTTTTCAAAACATTTTTGAATAGTTCAGCTAGCCTCTACATTGACACGTTGTGAGCTTGTAGACTGGCCATTTTAACTATTCAGAAATATTTAGCATAACTTCCAGGTACGAGGATGTCACGTCGTGCATAACCCTCTCTTCAAACGGCTCAAGTCTCCACGGTGGTGACTCTTAATTATTTGTCCCGCAGAGATAAAAGTATTTAGAAAGCGTGTGTGTGTATGTCCACAGTCACACCGGAGACGAGCAAGGAAACATTACTCCTCTCTCTCGCCGTTCGCGTTCTTCAAAGTAATTGCAGCACGCTGAACGGTGACAGGGAGGTTTGCTCTCCGGAGGAGGTTGTTGTTGTTGTGCAGTCGTAGTGATTTGGTTTGTTCTTCGCTCAGCTTTCATCAGCGGAGCTGATCTCTGGCTGAGCTGAACTCCTCCACAACGACAGCACGGAGTGGATCAACGTAGAACGGCGCCAGATGTTCTGCCACTGCGCTGACATATGTTCTGAAAACGTGTCCGCGCTGCAAATCAGCGCTTAAATAAATTACCCCACGGCATCAATCTTTCATTTAAGAGAAAGGCCGCGGAACAACAGCCGAGTCTGTTTCTTGACGTTGCAGGGTGTTGGTGTTGTTGGGCTTAAGACATTTTGTACGGGAACCCCTTTTGGTGTTTTAAACATTGTTATAATTTAGCTATTGAAAAATTGCAGATCTACAAGCTCATAGCGCGGCACCGTGTGGCGCGCTATGAGCTTGTAGGTCTGCTATTTTTTTTTAATTGTGAAAATGTGGTGCAAATCTTTGAATATATATTCTTTCAGAGCGAACGTTTTTAACTAAAATCTGTGCTTCTGAGGTGTTCCTGGAACAACATATTTTCAGATGGGTGACATGAAACAGTTTGAGAACGACTGACATAGAAACATAGGGTTTCTCAGAAAACTGTCAGAATTTAGAAGACATTTTCAAAATGTTCGACGTCAGGCCTAAATGGGTTAAGCTGTCGCTAATTTGATTTAGTTTAAAGATGATTTAACACCAACCATACGTTATAATGAAGTACAGCTCTGGACTGAAGTTGTGTTCAGAATTGATGATTTCCTTAAAAAGGTATAAAATGTGTTATTTACCTCGCCTGGAGGGCAGGCTGGGTATATTCATCAGTTTTAGGATGTCACGGTATGAGACAGGTGTTGGAACGAAGTGCGGAACCACACAGGAAGGCAGGCAGATGAAGTTCATCCCATTTTGGGGCGGGAACCCCTTTTGGTGTTAGCATCATGTTATGCTTTAGCTATTGAAAAATAGCAGATCTACAAGCTCATAGCGCGCCACCGAGTGGCGCGCTACGAGCTTGTAGGTCTGCTATTTTTGAAAAATCGAAGAATGACTGACATAGAAACATAGCTTTTTCAGAAAACTGTCTGGATGTAGAAAACCTTTATTACATGGGCTGGACACACCGTAACATAAACTATACACTAGCAGGGAACACAAGGAACTGACGGTTCAGATTCTAAAAATGTCTTCTACATCCTGACAGTTGTCGATTTTTCAAAAATAGCAGACCTACAAGCTCGTAGTGCGCCACTCGGTGGCGCGCTATGAGCTTGTAGATCTGCTATTTTTCAATAGCTAAAGCATAACATAATGCTAAACACCAAAAGAGGTTCCTGCCCAACCAAGGTTCATGTTTTAGGTTGTTATTAGAGAAAGTAAAGGATGAGTGTTCCTTTTTAATTAATTTGCTGCTTTCTTTCATTTTAGGGATTTTAGCTGTTTTTGACAGGGGGGTGGGGGCATTCGAACATGGGGCTAAATATGTATTGTTTTACAAACTTTTATAGCGATTTATTTTACTATAGTCCCAATAGACCCCAAGAAATTACATCTGGCCACAATCTACTGAATCTACTGAATATGAAGGTAGCCACACTGTGTCATAGGCTCAATATGTCAGTTTGACACAATCAGTAGATCCCGTGATCTTTTGTGGCCAGATGTAATTTCTTGGGGTCTAGTAGGACTATAGTAAATAATACAAAAATAAATCGCTGTAAAATGTTGTAAAAAAATACATATTTAGCCCCATGCTCGAATGCCCCCGCCCCTCCCTGTCAAAAACAGCTAAAAACCCTAAAACGATTGAAAGCAGCAAATGAAAAATAATTAACACTCATCTTTTACTTTCTCTAATAACAACCTAAAACATGAACCTTGGTTGAAAAAAACTAAAGTTGTCCTTTAACACAATTCTGACTCCATACACCACCCCAGCTACTGTCACTTTAGATACATAGATCTATAGTGTGGGCAATGCTTTCTCTCTCACAGGTGCATTTTCCCCCTACATGTCTGTCTTGAATTAACAAAAATCTGTACACGCACATGGCAGTGCAGTACATCACGTACACGCACGCGCAAAACACGCACACGCACACGCACACACACCCCAGCTGTGACGTACGCCTGCCAGGCCCGTCGCAGTAATGATGATAGAATGGTACCACCGCAGTACGTTGCAACATTCCAACCGTAATGAGTCCTTCAGCATGCCAACTAATTCCTCAGACACTTATCATCATTATCCTGCAGGTTATATACATGGTGCTCATTCATATTCATAGTGAGATGTCTCGGAGTGAATTAAACCATCTAGACCTGACGACCATTCTACAAAATGCCTTCATAAATCCTGACACTTTTCTTGAAAAACCCATGTTTCGTTCTCAAACATTTTCAAGTCAAACCCCCAAAAATATATGTAAAATTGGCCGCCAACCCCCATCTGAAAATATGTTGTTCCAGGGACCCACCAGAAGCAAAGATTTGAGTTTAAAACGTTCGCTCTGAAAGAATATATATTCAAGGATAGGCTATATATATATATATATATATATTTTTTTTTTTTTTTTTTTTTAATTCTTATTTCTTTTCGTATCTTAATTTTTTCTGCCTGCCTGTAGCACTTTGAGATTTGTTTCAAATGTAAAGTGCGTTATAAATAAAATTTATTATTATTATTATTTATTATTATATTCACCACATTTTCACGATTTTTCAAAAAATAGATCTGCTATTTTTCAATAGCTAAAGTACAACATAATGCTTAAAACACCAAAAGGGGTTCCCGTCGTGAGTGGATTAAAACATGTGGTAATGATTGAGTGGTAGACCCGATGAAACTGAATAGATACTGTACAGCGAAAATGAGTCTCTCATTTAGATTTTACTTGATCGTTAGCCATGCGTTCCCAAGCTGGCCAAACCTCGTAGAGATCGTTAGCCATGCGTTCCCAAGCTGGCCAAACCTCGTAGAGATCGTTAGCCATGCGTTCCCAAGCTGGCCAAACCTCGTAGAGATCGTTAGCCATGCGTTCCCAAGCTGGCCAAACCTCGTAGAGATAGTTAGCCATGCATTCCCAAGCTGGCCAAACCTCGTAGAGATCGTTAGCCATGTGTTCCCAAGCTGGCCAAACCTCGTAGAGATCGTTAGCCATGCGTTCCCAAGCTGGCCAAACCTCTCAGAGAGTCACTGAGTTCAGAGGGCATTGCAGCCTCCATGTATAGTTAGTTGCGTGGCAGTGACATTGGTGCACAACAAAGTATATCGTCCGTTGCTGTCGGGAAGAACCCTCTTAAATAGCAGATTAAGCAGCTCAAAATGCGGCGGAATTGACGCGCTTTGAGCTTGTCGATCTTCTGTTTTTTGTTATTTTGGAATTTGAATCGTGAAAAGTAACGGTTTTGGACATGAGGAATTTCCACCTGAGACAATACCTAAAAATTGTACTAAATGTACACTTTCCACGGGTCACAATAGATTAAATAATCGTTTGTAATCCATGCATCTCGCGGGGACAACAGCTCCACCAGAGAACTCCAGACTTAGCCTGGTTAATAAACCAGACCGAATCAGCCGTTGGCAAAAACAAATTGCCTGCCGGCGGATTACGGTCTGGAGAGGCTCAATTGTACGCCCATTTCCTACACCAGAGAAATGGGGCGGCCAATCGGGACACGGTATGCAATATGGGCGGGCTTTGGTACAGTGACTTTCAATGCTTGACACCTTTGACTGACAGTAGCTCTGACCAATTGCGTCAAAGAGAAAATGTTTGAACCCGCCCCCCGGGAAACAAGATCCATACACAGCCTCTCCAGACTCAAATACCACACGACCGTGTGATTTGAGTCTGGCTTATTAGCCAGGCTACTCCAGACTTCCCTCTCCAGAGCAACATTAGTGACTTCCTCCTGGGGGATCCCGAGACGTGATCCTTGGTCTGCCCCGGGGTCTCCTCCCAGTGGGACGTGCCTCGAGGCATCCTAACCAGATGTTAATAGCAAAAAAAATAGCAGACCTACAAACTCGTAGCGCGGCACCGAATGCCGCGCTACGAGCTTGTAGGTCTGCTATTTTTTTTTAGCTTGTAGATCTGCTATTTTTGAAAAATCGCGTGGGCGCGAATATTTTAATATATATTCTTTAATTTCTTTCAGAGCGCACGTTTTTTAAACTCAAATCTTTGCTTCTTCATTTGTGGGGTCCCTGGAACTACATATTTTCAGATGGGGGTCCGCGGCCAAATACAGATGATTCTGGGGGTCCTCGACATGAAAAAGGTTGAGAACGACTGACATAGAAACACAGGGTTTTACAGAAAACTGTCAAGATTTACAGTAGAAGACATTTTTTAGAATCGTCCTCAGGTCTAAATTGGTTAATGAAGCTACACTCTGTCACAGGCACTGAGTGTACCATGCAGTCCCATTTCACTATAACACTAGCTATGATTCATCCCAAGATTGCCATTTTTGCCATTGCCAAGTTTCCCCTCACAGACTCAACTTTAGCAGCAATTCCAGCTGACTGCTGTATTTGGAACAGAACCAGCTCACCATGATGTCTCTTTCCTTGTGAATGAAAACACGCTTTTAACCCGTTTAGAATCTTAAAATGTCTTCTAAATCCTAAAGGTTTTCTGGAAGAAACAAAAATCAGATCTACAAGCTCGTAGCGCGGCGACTCGGTGCCGCGCTATGAGCTTGTAGATCTGATATTTTCCAATAGCTAGAAGTATAACATAATGCTTTAAAACATGCATGCAACGACAAGAAAACGCAGCCATGCAGCGTTCAGTGATGGCAGCCTCATCCTCATGCCAGTCAGTGGATATCTGACATGTGAGAGCGAGGCTTGTGGATCTGCCACAGAAGCCGATTAACCGTGGGCTAGCTCGCCAGCTTTGCTGCATTTATCCCCCTCTGATGTTCCGGCCAATCACTTCAGAGCAGCGACGTGCACACATCATAAGACATCAAAGGGGGCTTCATTCAGCCCCTGCCCCTTTTACCCGTCTGTAAAACAACTGCCCCTCTCCTCCAGACCACGAATGCAGCGTTTACTACATGGTGAAAGAAATGCAAACGCCACTCCTCTCCTTTCCATGCCATATACCCGAGAATTGCTTTTTTCCTGAACTCTCCTGATCTTGAACGCAGCATTTTTGCGTCCATGTCATCTCCAGCATCTCCAGTAGCCAACGAGTTTGTGGGTCGCGCAGGGAAAATAGCTGATCTACAAGCTCTCAACGCGTCGCGCTGCGAAGCGTTGATCGCCTGTAGATCGGCTATGTTCTTCCAAAAGTGCCCTCTTACGGAGTTTCAGCCCCTGCCCCTCTAACACGTCCGTGCTTCAGTGAGATTATGGTGCAGAAAAGAAGGGGCACGTTTCAGGTTTTAATCGATTCATACGACGCACATAAAACAATAAGAAACTCGATTTATTCTATCAGCAATGGTGTGACGCTAACATCATCATTTCAATCAGTGGCGTGCACAGATAGACACTAGGGGGTGCTAGAGCACCCCCTGCCCTTTTGGCAATGTGCTCTTAAAAAAAAGAAAAGGACCATGGTGACATTGATCAATTCTTGATAAAAACGCTTCTACTATATTATTTAGGCCCCCACAATCTAAAGCTATGTTTCTATGTCAGTGGTTCTTCGATAAAAAAGCAGACCTACAAGCTCATAGCGCGCCACTCGGTGGCGCGCTATGAGGCTTGTAGATCTGCTATTTTTCCAATAGCTAAAGCACCAAAATGGGTTCCCGCCCCAAAATGCGCTGTACAAGGTGCCCTTTTTTTCACTGGAGCACCTGCCCCTCTAAATGTCTGTGCACGCCACTGACTACGGGTCTTCTGGGACCCACTCGGATATTTTTACACATAATGACACACCACTACGGGTCTTCTGGGACCCACTCGGATATTTTTACACATAATGACACACCACTACGGGTCTTCTGGGACCCACTCGGATATTTTTACACATAATGACACACCACTACGGGTCTTCTGGGACCCACTTGGGTATTATTTTTTACACACAATGACAGAACCGAGTTATAATTAATTATTCACCATTTTATTTGTTTTTATTGGGCTTCGTGGGTTTAGAGGACTGTTATCCTTTCAGTTGCTGTTCGCTATACGCATGGCTGCCAGTTCCCACCTGATGTTGTGTGGGAGTCCAGACTGCTCCAGACCGTACTGAATAACTGCTAGCTTACATAATGTCTTGAGGCTCGGACTGACGTCTAAGACATACAGGTCACCTGGTCTGTTGTCTGCTCCAAAGAGGATGATACGATCTCCCACCATGCAACAGCACATATTAAACATCCTATGTGGCTGTTTCCCCTTGGGCTCAACCTTCTTCCAGGAGGTCTCTGGACTGAATTTCCACACATCATTGAAGTACTGGTTACCGTTCCAGCCACCAAATATGTACAGCTCTCCATTGTAGGTAAAGGCTGAATGACAACAGCGTCCTCCTGGTAGAAGCTTTGTAGAAGGTGTGTCCAGCCAGTGGTTGGTCTCTGTGTCAAACACTCTGATGGTGTTGTAGTACTGACCCCCCCCCAGCCTCCAAATACAAACATCTTTGTCCCGATGATGGTAGCAGAGTGACTGTATGTAGCAGGATGTGGAGTTCCTCTGGTGTTAATTAAAGTCCAGACCATTGTGGTGGTGTCCAACATGTCATTAGTGTATCCAGTCAGCTGGGTGAATCCTCCATGAATATACATGACCTTCCCCAAAACACAGGCTGAGTGGTTCCTCCTCCCCTCTGGAACGGTTCCAGAAACCTGTGGTTTGAAGCATGTGTGGGCGTCAACATCAATTGTATACCATCACACCTGTATATATTACCGTATATTAACTGTATATGTACCATCACACCTGTATATATTACCGTATATTAACTGTATATGTACCATCACACCTGTATATTACCGTATATTAACTGTATATGTACCATCACACCTGTATATATTACCGTATATTAACTGTATATGTACCATCACACCTGTATATATTACCGTATATTAACTGTATATGTACCATCACACCTGTATATTACCGTATATTAACTGTATATGTACCATCACACCTGTATATATTACCGTATATTAACTATATATGTACCATCACACCTGTATATTACCGTATATTAACTGTATATGTCTGCTAAACTTGAGGTTTACGGGCAAAATACAGTGCCCATAATTGCCCGTTAACTCCTCTTTTCACGCAGTGTCCGTTCCGTAGTTATGGGAAGTCTTGTGATCACGTGATTTATGGCTCTACTCTTCTTCGTCATTCCTGGGATCATTCAATGAAAAAAAATGGTAACCACTGAAAAGACCACGTGACTTCGCAGATGAGCCGATGGCGATGCGAGCCTTGGATTAGAAATGCCTTCGTCCAAGGCGGCCAAATGGGTTAAGCGATATTACAGTGGAGGGTGTGTTTTACCGCGATTATTGATTATTGGCACGACAGTGTTATTGGCACACACACACACACACACAGTCACACACCACTACGGGCAGTGGCGTGCACAGATAGACACTAGGGGGTGCTAGAGCACCCCCTGCCCTTTTGGCAATGTGCTCTTAAAAAAAAAGGGAAAAAAATAAAAGGTTATTTGTAGTGTGTGGACCATGGTGACATTGATCAATTATTGATACAAACGCTTCTACTATATTATTTAGGCCCCCACAATCTAAAGCTATGTTTCTATGTCAGTGGTTCTTCGATAAAAAAGCAGACCTACAAGCTCATAGCGCGCCACTCGGTGGCGCGCTATGAGGCTTGTAGATCTGCTATTTTTCCAATAGCTAAAGCACCAAAATGGGTTCCCGCCCCAAAATGCGCTGTACAAGGTGCCCTTTTTTTCACAATGTCAGTGGTTCTTCGATTAATTTTTTTTTAAGCGATTTTTCAAAAATAGCAGACCTACAAGCTTGTAGATCTGCTATTTTTCAATAGCTAAAGCACCAAAATGGGTTCCCACCCCAAAATGCGCTGTACAAGGTGCCCTTTTTTTCACTTGAGCACCTGCCCCTCTAAATGTCTGTGCACGCCACTGATTTCAATCAAATCCTGTCAAATTCTGACGGCCGTAATAGCCTATACACAACATCAACGAGACAAAACATGATTACAGTATGTTGTTGTCATTTTTGTCATTTACTGTAAAACCACAATGATTAAATATTTATTTTTAATTCTTAACTATTCCTATTTGATTATAAAGCATTATCTGACTGCCTGCGATTATTATAACACATTTTGTAGTATAACCATGGTGTTTGTTTGTTAGAGGGAAATAGCCATGCCCTGCTGTGCCAAATCAATTCTACTTTGTGGGAAACAAATGGGAAGCTATAAGCAAAGCAAAGTGAAAAGCACAGAGAGGTTTATCTCATTTAATTTGCAATAACTAATATCCTTTGTGCCTTTAGTACTACAGTTCCCGCCCTGCCAGGCCCAATCACAGATAAAAAACCATTTCACAGCACAATGAACGTTCTCTAACCCTTAGCCGGTGTTTCTGTATGACGATTATTATTTAACCCTATGAACTTTAGTCATATTCTGAGAGTATAGATAGACCCTCACCCCTGGGTGGGGGGGGGGAGGGGGGAGACCCTCACCCCTGGGTGGGGAGTCTGGACAGCCAGGGAGGGAAGACCTGGCTCTCCGTTGTCTTTTGGAGCAGAGATCAGCTTCCTGTGCGTATGAGTTTGGAAAGGAAAAGCGCCCCTAGCTGTGAGGTAAACATCTTCCCCCGAAGATAGAAGACTGAGAGATTGATGCCATGCCAAGAAACTGTGTTCCTATTGGTAAGACGTTTAACGGAAATGATGTGAAAATGGCCTGTCCATTCACCCAAAGGAATGCACTTTACTGTAGACCGTCTCTGCTGAAAGGCCAACGGGACTGTTTGTCTGAATCTTTCTCCTATACAGAGAGTTCTTATGGAGGCCAAAGTCATATTTCTCTCATTTTATATACAGGTGGTTCAGCCTCCAACACTAAGAAAATAACCATTTTCAAGCGCGTCTACAACACGCACACCGTTCTGTTCAGAATGTATTTAATCGTCTGTCTCCCGTCTTTCCACGAAAAAATATAAAATGCGTGCACGCACGCAGTGCCACGCACACATGCACTCGTACATGCATAGTGCATAGAGTCCATATAAATTCCTGCTTAAGAAAGCAAATTGAAGAGCTGCTATTGCTCATGCAATTATTTCCAAGACCCAAAATGGAAACATTCACTTTAGTTTCTATACGAGCTGATTTGATTTGTAATCCTATAACTAACCCTGCTGAAACAGACAGCATTGTTCTGTAGGAGAAAATCTGAAAAGGTAAGCGCGCGCGCACACACACACACACTTACTTGCTTATGGCAGTCCATCGTAGTCGATGATGACTTCATATCTCCCGGGGGTAAGGGGGGGGGTTTTCAGCGCCTGGCGCGCTCATGCGCCCACATGTGGCGGTTGAGACCAATAGCTGATCCGCACACTTTTCCACACGTGGGGCAGGGGTGTGTTGAGCCTGGGTGGATAGTCCCTGCAGCGCGCTCATGCCGCTGCCTGCGCTTCTCTGCGCGTCTCAGGGATGTCTTCTCCTCCCAGCGGGAGACACCTGAGTTGCAGGAGGAGCGCCAAGCGTCCCGGTCTACTGCTATCCTTTCCAGGTTTGAGGGTGGAATGTTGCAGCTCTTTAGTAGCACCTTTATGTGGTCCTTGTAGCGCTTCTGTTGGCCTCCTGCAGACCTCTGGCCGGATTGAAGCTGGCTGTAGAGGACCTGTCGAGGAAGACGAGCTGCAGGCATGCGTATCACATGGCCTAACCAGCGGAGCTGTCTGCGTGACAGAAACACCTCCATGCTGGATGAGTTGGTGCGTTCATATATTTCTGCGTAGGTCATGTGGTGCTCCCATGTGATACCCAGGATCCTTCGCAGACAGCGGATGTGGAAAGCCTCCAGAGCTCTTATATGCCGTCTGTATGGTGTCCAGGCTTCAGAGCCATACAGTAGTGTGGACACACATACTGCCTGGTACACTGCTGCCTTGGTTGAGGCCTTCAGGTTCTTGTTGGTGAAGACCCGTGATCTTAGGCGACCAAACGCGGCGGAGGCTAAATTGATGCGTGATTGAATGTCTGCGTCAACGTTGCAACTGTCTGAGAGGATACTGCCAAGGTACTTGAAGTGTGGTACCGTTTCCAGAGGGGTGTTGTCTATGTGAAAGACCGGTGTGGGAGTGTGTGTGGGGCTTGGTTGGTGGACTATTTGTGTCTTCTTGATGTTGATCTGAAGACCAACATCTCTGTAGGTGGCAGCTACCACATTGAGGGTATGCTGAAGGGACTCGGGGGAGTGCGCAATCAGCGTGCAGTCACGGAAGCAGCCCCAGAAGCAAAGATTTTAGTTAAAATGTTCACTCTGTAATAATATATATTCAAAGATTTGAGACACATTTTCACGATTTAAAGAAATAGCAGACCTACAAGTTCATAGCTTGTAGATCTACCGAAATCGGCCTCAGGTCTAAATGGGGTTAAATCCTCACTGAGAACGTTGCTGTGAAGGAGGATTCCTTAAAACATTTAGGCCTGACGTCGAAATTAAAAAAACGTTCGCTCTGAAAGAATATATATTAAAAGATTTGTGCCGCATTTTTACGATTTTTCAAAAATAGCAGACCTACAAGCTCGTAGAACTGCTATTTTTCAATAGCTAAATTATATCATGATTAAAACACCAAAAGGGGTTCCCGCCCAAAATGGGTTAAAACATTTGAATCGGGAAAGCATTTTAGATTTAGCGCTGGCTATAAATTTAAAAAATAATAACTCACTTAACTTATATAACTCAATAATCTCACTTTGTGCTGTGATGCGAGCTTGTACATCTGCACTTTTTTTAATGTGTGAGGCCTAATACACACGTATCAAACACCATCAAACAAATGTTTGGTTGTTTTTCTTTAATGGCCGCCACAATGCTTTTCCAATGGGAGTCACATGATTTGACCAAACATTTGTGTTTGATGGGGGGGGGGGGGGGGAGGGGCAGAACACCATCAAACAGAACACCATCAAACACAAATGTTTGGTCAAACTGCATGCTGACTCCCATTGGAAAGCATTTTGGCGGCCATAAAAAAAAAACGACCAAACATTTTTGTTTGATGTTGTTTGATATGTGTGTATGAGGCCTCAACTAACGGGTTAACAGCGCTGTGACAGACCCCTCCCCCCCCCCACCCTCAGATCCATTCTAGCCCCCCCACCCTCAGATCCATTCCAGCCCCCCCCCCCCCGTCCACATCGCTGGGAGTCACGCTGGAACGGAGGAGAGCACATGGTGACAGCTGGGAATCTGTGATACAGTTCATTCCGATGGCTTACTCCAGCTTCAGGCGTTGTGTGTCCGAGCTAGGAATGGGTGGGAGGGGGGAGGGGGGGGGGGGTATATTGGCTGGGACATCAAGGTGCATGCCTGGTAAAGCGATATTTCGCTTTGCTGGAGGACGTTCTCGGCTAAGCGTACGTCGCACACCTTCACGGTCCCTTCGTCACAATTTTGCCATTCTCACCACCATTGTTTTGTTGTATACGCCATAATTAGTTTTAAATTATGTTATTGATATTGTTATATTTTATAAACCTGTAAAGCACTAATGAATTGCATTTTTATGAATTGCATTTTCATTTTTCATGGCGCTTTTCCAAGTGCTCAAAGCGCTTTACAATGGTTCATTGTAAAGCCTGTTGGGTGCTTGCACATATGCACACATGGCATCAACGCATGGTGTTGTGTGCTGCTGGCACACTATACACTCTGTCTTTCTTTTATCATTCATTTTTTAAGAGCCTGCTCAGGGACTAAAGATGAAATGTAGCTTTGGCTAACTCTGGCCCATTTACATTGAGGTGAAAACTGACATGTTGATTAATGAGCTTTGTCCCTGTCAAATAAATTAATTCACACACACCAATGGTGGCGAGCTGAGCTGAGCTCACACCGACCACCAACAGATTGAGCCCCCGACCGCTGATAAACAACAGATTGAGCCCCAGACCGTTGATAAACAACAGAATGAGCCCCAGACCGTTGATAAACAACAGAATGAGCCCCAGACCGTTGATAAACAACAGAATGAGCCCCAGACCGTTGATAAACAACAGAATGAGCCCCAGACCGTTGTTAAACAACAGAATGAGCCCCAGACCGTTGATAAACAACAGAATGAGCCCCAGACCGTTGATAAACAACAGAATGAGCCCCAGACCGTTGATAAACAACAGATTGAGCCCCAGACCGTTGATAAACAACAGAATGAGCCCCAGACCGTTGATAAACAACAGAATGAGCCCCAGACCGTTGATAAACAACAGAATGAGCCCCAGACCGTTGATAAACAACAGAATGAGCCCCAGACCGTTGATAAACAACAGATTGAGCCCCAGACCGTTGATAAACAACAGAATGAGCCCCAGACCGTTGATAAACAACAGAATGAGCCCCAGACCGTTGATAAACAACAGAATGAGCCCCAGACCGTTGATAAACAACAGAATGAGCCCCAGACCGTTGATAAACAACAGAATGAGCCCCCGACCGTTGACAGATAAACAACAGAATGAGCCCCAGACCGTTGATAAACAACAGAATGAGCCCCAGACCGTTGATAAACAACAGAATGAGCCCCAGACCGTTGATAAACAACAGAATGAGCCCCAGACCGTTGATAAACAACAGAATGAGCCCCCGACCGTTGACAGATAAACAACAGAATGAGCCCCAGACCGTTGATAAACAACAGAATGCTGGCCAGTGCGGAAGAGGAAAGACACAGTTAACTGGCAGCTGTTTAGTTTATTTTATTATTATTTTTTGAGTGAGTGAGTGGAGGCGTGGCTCCGTCTTATGTGTGTGTGTCACTGCTCAACAGTGCCATCCAGTGGTATTGCAAGGTGTTTCAGCCGACCATGTATGTATGTCATACATAGATACAATGTATATTGTATGCATGTCATACATACATACAATGTATGTATGTCATACATACATAGGGACAGACAGACAAGACACATAGCTGCGTATAGGAGCGAGACATGGCCAAAGCATTTCCGGGGGTCCCCACTCCCCACCCAGCCAAAAACGTTGAGAACCCCTGCACTGTAGCACCGTCACTAAAACAGAAGCTGGATGAGAAAGGTTGTGTGCACTGACTGTGCAACACATCTTTGGGCCAGATTAAACCCAAGGACGCCACAAGAGCAGGCCCGGCCCGGATTAGCACACAGGCTCACAGGGCAGCAGCCCAGGGCACCAAGCTCACCAAACAACCTCCCATCCATCCCACCCTCGCCCTGTGCCTCGGTTTACCTGACACTCAAGGCTCTCTGTTTTTATTGTTTTATTGTAGAGTAGCCAATTCTTTGTTACTAATAGTCGTTATGCCAATTAATTTCCTCCTCACACACATTTCTGTGTTGCTGTTCTCTGCTAATGACTCACCTGCCAGCGAGGACAGTGTGGCGTATGCAGGAAATAATTATTACCTTGGCCTGGGAATATTTGCCTTGGCACACCGCGCGCTGACAATCTTTGAATTAGTTCATTAAATTAATTAGTTAATTAGTTAATTAATGTGCATTTTTGCCTTCAATTTCATAAAAATGTCACAATACATTGTGACATTGTGACAACTGGACAATACACCAACCAATACAACTGGACAATACAACCAACCAATACAACTGGACGATACAACCAACCAATACAACTGGACAATACAACCAACCAATACAACTGGACAATACACCAACCAATACAACTGGACAATACAACCAACCAATACAACTGGACGATACAACCAACCAATACAACTGGACAATACAACCAACCAATACAACTGGACAATACAACCAACCAATACAACTGGACAATACACCAACCAACCAAGAGGCTTTGGTTTGATTGTGAAGACATTAATTACAACCAATAATGAACCAATAAAGAAATGTTTTATCAAAGCATCCTCCTAACAAAGCCAACTGAAAAGAATGGAGTGTGGGCAGTTTTGCCACTTGTGAGTTCTTTGAGCACTGGTGTTTTTCTTTTTTAACTCTCTCAAAAACAACTCTGCACACAGACAGACAGACACATCTGTAACTAGAAAAAGTGCCCTTCTGGGCACAGGTCTCCACCAGGTTATCCACAGATCCGTGCAGTTAGAGGTAAAAACACTTTTGGGGCAGTTATAGCGCCACCTTGAGGCTGAGTTGAAATTGTTCATGTGGCATTTCGTCCTTGGCCTAGTGGGAATGTGGGTGCACAATTTCACGGAAATCACGCGATGTGTTCATGATTTGCAGCATTCTGTTTGAAACTGAGCACTCCTGTGAACTTTGGAAGCCAATCTTAACCAATCAGGATGGAGTCTGAGAAATGTGAAAGAGCGGTTTCGTTGAATGGCTGTAGAGAGACTGTGTACCAATTTGCGTGATGTTTGGACAAAATGTGTAGGTGTACTGTGCAAAAACTTGTTTTGCACAAAGCGGCCTCCTGGTGGCGCTATAACAGGCCGTTGTGGAAAGTTTGGGGCAGAGGTTCATCGTTGGCATCCAGGGAGTGTGTGTGCAAAATGTGGCATGGACCGGGTTAACGGTGGCCGAGATTAGCTGCTAACGGATGGACGGACGGACACACGGACACACGGACACACGGACGGACGGACGCAGTGCAAAACATACTCTCTCCCCATGCCTTCGGCCTGGTGGAGACAACTATATGGATGCTGCCTTGGTACAACCACATTCTTCATTTGCAATATCAGAGTCTTGAAACTTTAGAGCTTATTGCCAGTCTTCTGATCTGTTAGCCCCTCTCGGAACCCCCTGGGTCAGCCCAATCCGAACCGAATCCAATCAGAAACTTCAGTAGGCTACCATTGGGTTCTGACTTGTGGGGCTACTGATCTGTTAGCCCTCCAAGCAGAACCCAATGGTACTGAAGTTTCTGACATTTTTGACGACACAGACCATGCTGTCCTGTTGCAGCAGTATCCTGCCACCTGGTACGCGGACATAATAAAACATAAAGACCGTGTTTACGGCCTGTCTGCGCTCTTTGACGACTTTTTTTCGTGTGAGGGCTTCTGAATCTGTGAACTATAAGTACCTATACATGCCGCTGCGAATATCTCCTGTGGCGCGGAAGCCGTTAAGTATTTTTAATCTTTGTTTGACCGATTTGGTCGCTTTGATTCTTCTCTTCCTTCCTTGTTTATTGACACCTCATTGTACCGCCTATCTGGCTAGCTAGTGGCGCTATAGCTATGACAGAGCAGATCAGAGGCAGGGACGTAGCCGCACAAGCCAACCGCACACCGGGAGGCGGTACAATAAACGGTAAACAAAAAAGAAGAAATAAAGCGACCAAATCGGTCAAACAAAGTATAAATACCGTTAAATACTTAACGGCTTCTGCGCCACAGGAGATATTCGCAGCGGTTTCTATAGGTACTTATAGTTCACGATTTCAGAAGCCAGCCGTCAAACGGCGCAGATACGATGTTAGTGAGCATATTTATGTCCGCGTTCCAAAATTCCCATACGAAAATATAGTTATGAACAGGGACCCTACAATAAAGCGACATCAAAATTTCAGAAAAGCTTTATGGAGGGTTCCGAGAGGGGCTACTGCATCTGTATGACTGGAGTGTTGCACTGTGTGGTATAAACCAGTGGTTCCCAAAGTGGGGACAAATGGACCCAAATAGGTCCATTTGGTTCCATTTGAACAATTACATTAACATTAATTTTACCATATAAATTGGGGGTCCCAGAGATAGAAATATGCCATTAAATGGGGGTCCGTATAGGCGTAGACTTAGCCCCTTTCGGGACCCTACGTAAAACTTTTCTGATATTTTGTTGAGGTTTACGTTGGGTCCCTGCTCACTACTGTATTTTCGTATGGAAATTCCTATATGCGGATGTGGAGATTCTCTCTAAAATAGGACCCGCGGCATGTGACGCCATTATTTTCCTTGAGTTATTCTGAATTCGGTAACTTTAAGTAGCTATACATCCAGCTGCGAATATCTCCTGTGGCGCGGAAGCCGTTAAGTATTTTTAATCTTTGTTTGACCGATTTGGTCGCTTTATTTCTTCTTGTTTGTTTACCGTTTATTGTACCGCCTCCCGGTGTGCGGTTGGCTTGTGAGGCTACGTCCCTGCCTCTGATCTGCTGTGTCATAGCTATAGCGCCACTAGCTAGCCAGATAGGCGGTACAATGAGGTGTCAATAAACAAGGAAGGAAAAGAAGAATCCAAGCTTCCAAATCGGGCAAACATATATTAAAAATACTTAACGGCTTCCGCGCCACAGGAGATATTCGCAGCGGCATGTATGGGTACTTATACTTTACATATTCAGAAAGCCTCATACTGAAGAATATCGTCAAAGTGCGCGGAGAGGCGGTAAACATGTAAACATGAGCCAGTAAATGTTTTAATCAGGTGGCATGGACGACGTGGAACAGGACCCAATGCACTGGGTCGAACAAATGTCAGAAACTTCAGTAGCATTTGGGTTCTGCTTGGAGGGCTAGCGTAGACTTAGCCCTGGACCAGGGCTAGCGTAGACTAATGCATGTCAAACTGCAGCGGGTCCTTGAAATTAAACAGGTTGAGAATCACTGCTGTAAACATCTTCTCGACTTCTCTTATTATAGGGGGTCCCTGGCATATATTTTACAAATGGAGGTCCGCGGGGCTAATTAATTCATGTCAATTTTGGGGGTCCTTGACGTGAAAAAGTTTGGGAACCACTGGTAATAAAAAACACTAGTTATTTCAGCTGCTGTTGGTTACCTGTTGGAGTCTTGTTTTGGTCCCATAACATCCACACACCTCCTGCAGCACGTGGTATGGCTTCACTCACGGATAAATACTTTCCCAGTCCTTGTTGTTGTTTTAACTTTTCTTTTGCCGTGGTTTTATAGTTTCTTCTCCATGTTTCTTTTTTCGCTAACTTCGCTAAGACGCTAACTTTCTGCTGTGTTTCATGTGTTGTGTTGTTTTGGTGGGCGTTTCACTAAACTAGCAGCCGTGCGCCACCGGCTGTTTGATTGATTGACAGCCAAATGAGCCAATCCTATTCCTACCTACGGTATTACTCTTCCCACACACACGTACACACACACACACGCACACACACACCCACACACGCACGCACACACACATGGACCGCCTTTCCCACACCCACCCCTTTCCCCCTCATAATATATGTATATGTTTATTTTCCCTTTTTCCGTGGATATGCACGGCTTGGGATATCCGTGGATATGCACGGCTTGGGATATCCGTGGATATGCACGGTTTGGGATATCCGTGGATATGCACGGTTTGGGATATCCGTGGATATGCACGGCTTGGGATACACTGCCATGTCTTCCTTCTCAGAATGCATTTCTTTCATGTGGATTCCAAGGGATTTCCCAAGAGACTGATCTGACAGTGCCGTTCCTCTCCGATGCTGCTTCAGGGGGTGAAATTATGACAGGCAGTTAAAGGGCAGTCCATACTATTTCCGACCATCAAACTTTTCGTCTGAAAGCAGCCAGTACAACTACAACATGATGTCACTCGCAACTTCTGAAACGCATTCCTCCGAATTGTTGTTCTGAAAGCTGCACTCCCAGATGTTGTGACTCGCCGAACTCTACTTCGGAGAAGAACTTTAAGTCTGATCTTTCCGACGAAAGGTTCGGTGGTCGGAGACAGTATGGACTGCCCTTTACTGCCGTCAAAATATGACCCCCAGTCAAAAAACACTGTTTGAAATAGACACTCGTGCTTTCTAAGGTGTGATTTGGGGCCCTAAAGATGAGTAGGCTACACAATTAATATCAATATCTTAATACTGTCCAATACTTAGATATAGGGAATTAGGGATGGGGGTGAAATTATGACAGGCAGCATGCCGTCAAAATGACCCCCCAGTCAGAAACACTACACACTCGTGCTTTCTAAGGTGTGATGTTGGGTCCTAAAGATTAATACAAAATGTATATCAACATCTTAAGTTAATA
Source organism: Protomyctophum parallelum (assembly GCF_964188405.1). Lineage (NCBI taxonomy): Eukaryota > Metazoa > Chordata > Actinopteri > Myctophiformes > Myctophidae > Protomyctophum > Protomyctophum parallelum. The sequence continues at coordinate 33,566,159 of NC_139710.1, forward strand.
GAGTCCAATACTTATAGGAACGGAAATGATGACAGGCAGCTACTGGCGTCAAAAAAACTCAAAATGTCACTACACACAATATCTCTTCGACAAAAACAGACTAGATATACTAGATAGACTATCTATTGGCGAGATGAGATCTGCATAACTTGTTTCCAGTAACACACACGGTTTGAAACCATGCAGTATACAATGATTAGTGTTATGTTCAGTTGTTCTGTATACGAACAGCTCCACTTGTTGTTGCCATGGTGGCTGTCCCGTTATTCTCAGCGGTTGTCAAACATGTTAATTTCAAAATTCCATCTGTTGGAAGTATAACCCCAATCTACATCGTGTTTAATTCACCACTTCAGTTACAGCCCTGGTGCACGTCCCTATAGGAAGACAGTGCTGTACGCTGGTCTGGGCTGCTTCAAGTGCTCTCTGGGGGAGGGGGGGGGGGAGTCAAGGAAACCACTTGCCCTTGACCTCTCGTGTGATTGACAGTTTCCCCCTCAGACGAAATGAATGTATTTCCCTCTCGCGCGAGGGGGATTAGAAAAGGGGCTTATGGTGGTGAGGTGAGCTATAGCTGTCTCAGTCAGCCTGTACCTTAACCCATTCTGACCTGAGATCAGATTCTAAAAATGTCTTCCACATACTGACAGTTTTCCATTCTGACCTGAGATCAGATTCTAAAAATGTCTTTGAAAATGACAGTTTTCTGAAAAAGCCATGTTTCTATGTCAGTCGTTTTCGATTTTTCTAAAATAGCTAAAGCATAACGTAATGCTAACACCAAAAGGGGTTCCCGCCTAAAATTGGTTAAAGGGACATAGGCACGCACGCACTCACACACGCACGCACACACACACACACACACACACACACGCACGCACGCACGCACTCACACACGCACGCACACACACACACACACACACACACGCACGCACACACGCTGGCCAGTGAGTGCCACATCAAACAGTGTTATTTCATATCGTTTGAGAGAAAGCAATTCATCCTCAGAGCAGTCATCCTTCAACACTTATTTTCCACTGGATTTCAGACTGCACAACCCCCCCCCCCCCCCCCCTCCCCCTAACTATCAAAAACAAACCATATGAATGGAATACCCATAAATCCGTACGGTATATTGCAATGTCATAGTGCTTACAGTAATCAGTGCCTGTCCCCCCCCCCAGCCCATGAAGGACCCATAGGGGAGGATCTACATTTTGGTTCCATTTGTATCACTCTCAAAGTCAAAGTCAAAGTCGTACGATTTGTCACACACGTCACCACAATGAAATTTGTTCTCCGCATTTGACCCATCTCTTGGAGCGGTGAGCCGCAGCCAAGGAGCGGTGAGCTGCAGCCAAGGAGCGGTTGAGCTGCAGCCAAGGAGCGGTGAGCTGCAGCCAATTAGGAGCGGTGAGCTCCAGCCAAGGAGCGGTTGAGCTGCAGCCAAGGAGCGGTTGAGCTGCAGCCAAAGAGCGGTGAGCTGCAGCCAAGGAGCGGTTGAGCTGCAGCCAAGGAGCGGTTGAGCTGCAGCCAAGGAGCGGGTGAGCTGCAGCCAAGGAGCGGTGAGCTGCAGCCAAGGAGCGGTGAGCTGCAGCCAAGGAGCGGTGAGCTGCAGCCAAGACATTTTTTGAATCTGATCTCAGGTCAGAATGGGTTAAGGTACAGGCTGACTGAGACAGCTGAGACAGCGGTGAGCTGCAGCCAAGGAGCGGTGAGCTGCAGCCAAGGAGCGGTGAGCTGCAGCCAAGGAGCGGTGAGCTGCAGCCAATTAGGAGCGGTGAGCTGCAGCCAAGGAGCGGTTGAGCTGCAGCCAAGGAGCGGTGAGCTGCAGCCAATTAGGAGCGGTGAGCTGCAGCCAAGGAGCGGTTGAGCTGCAGCCAAGGAGCGGTTGAGCTGCAGCCAAGGAGCGGTGAGCTGCAGCCAATTAGGAGCGGTGAGCTGCAGCCAATTAGGAGCGGTGAGCTGCAGCCAAGGAGCGGTTGAGCTGCAGCCAAGGAGCGGTTGAGCTGCAGCCAAGGAGCGGTTGAGCTGCAGCCAAGGAGCGGTTGAGCTGCAGCCAAGGAGCAGTTGAGCTGCAGCCAAGGAGCGGTTGAGCTGCAGCCAAGGAGCGGTTGAGCTGCAGCCAAGGAGCGGTTGAGCTGCAGCCAAGGAGCAGTTGAGCTGCAGCCAAGGAGCGGTTGAGCTGCAGCCAAGGAGCGGGTGAGCTGCAGCCAAGGAGCGGGTGAGCTGCAGCCAAGGAGCGGTGAGCTGCAGCCAAGGAGCGGTGAGCTGCAGCCGTGCCGCGCTCGGGAATCATTTGATTAGTAGATTTGTCGATTTGACCCCCCAATCCAACCCTTTGATGTGTCAAGTGTCAAGCAGGGAGGCATTGGGTCCCATTTTTACAGTCTTTGGTATGACCCGGCCGGGGATCGAACCCCCGACCTCCCAGTTTCAGGGCGGACACTCTAACCACAAGTCTGGTATTCTTTTAACTTGTCTCAGTTCAATTAACATTGAGGATTGGGGGGTCCCAGCGATCAGAATGGGATCAAATGGGTGTCCATGGCCTAATGCAGTGGTTCCCAAAACTTCATCACGTCAATGACCCCCAAATTGACACTAATTAGCCCCGCGGACCCCACATATGAAAAAATATGCCAGGGACCACCATAAGGGAATTATCTTTATGGCTCTAGCAGTGATTCTCAACCCGTTTAATTTCAAGGACCCCCCAGTTTGACATGCATTATAGTCTAGGGACCCCCCATTTAATGGCATTTCTATCTCTGGGACGCCAGTTTGTAAATACATCAAAGATGCGATAATTAATAATCAATTTTATTATTGTATAAAGCCTTGGCCTGGATGAGAGGTCGTCAGGTGGTCTCCAACCTTCTTAGAGTGTTTCGACACCACAACACTGTCCAGTTGGCGGCAGTGTTGTTTTCGTCGACTAAAACTAAGACGAAAAATGTTCGTCGACTACCTTTTTCCACTGACAAAAACAAATGGAAACTAAATGAAAACTAAGCTACGATGACTAAAACTGAGACTAAATATACTGACAATTTCGTCGACTAGTGGACAAGAGATCCAGTATAAGTCATTTTACACTTGGTTGCATGCTGAAAATAGCTGATCTACAAGCTCAAGTTGTGAGCTTGTAGATCGGCTATTTTCAGCAAGTGTAAAAACACTCATTACGACAGCATCAAGACCCGCCAAAATACATTTTAGTCGACTGAATCAACTGTAGATTTAGTCGACTAAAATCTTATGACATTTAGTCTACTAAAACTAGACGAACACTAAGACATTCCAGGTGACTAAAATGTGACTAAAACTAAATTAAGTTTCAGTCCAAAGACTATGACTAAACTAAAATAGAAATTTGCTGCCAAAAACAACACTGGTTGGCTGGTCAGCAGTGACTGGTCAAATCACTGCCCCTCTCATCCAGGTGTCCAGCTATTGTCCTCTCTCTTATATTATTATTATTATTATTATTATTATTATTATATATTCTCTTTATGCCAGAGCCAACAGGAGGCTCTCTCTGCCGCTTCTCCCAGCCTATACAGGGGCAGCGGTGGCTCAGGGGTAGAGTGGCTGGATGGTAACCGTAAGGTTGCCAGTTCGAACTGTCAAACAGTTACTGTCAAAGTGTCCTTGAGCAAGACACTGAACCCCTAATTGCTCCCGATGTGCTGGTTGGTGCCTTGCATGGTTTCCGCTGCCATCGGTGTATGAATGTGAATGAATGAATGAATGAATGAATGAATGAATTTTTATTTTCGTGTCTTGTCATTAAGACCCATCCCTTACGGGATTATAAGACACCAACAACATAAATAAACAATATCACGTTTCACTTCCCACACAGAATTTACACAAAGTATTTGATCAAAACAAAAACAGAAATAAGCATTATCATAAAATAAAATAAAATACATCACATATAAGTTTTCTTTGTCCGTATGTCCCAAGCTTTCTCTATATATTCTGCTAATGCAAATATCTTTTGTTCGAAAATCCATCTCAGTGTGTGTGAATGGGTGAATGTAATGCACAATCTATGTAAAGCACCTTGGATAAAGGCGCTATATAAATGCACCATTTACCATTTACCATTTCTATACGAACGGCGGTTTTCCTCAAATGACCTCTCAGTCCGACCTCACTCAATGTCATCAGATTTGTCATCACACTGACTGAGCTGGGTATCCTCGACATCCCACTTCCACTGTCATCAGCCACGCCACGCCCAAATGGACCCTATCCGAGCTAAATCTTGGCCTTATATATATGCATGCGGAGAGTGTTCTTTCCTACACGGACTGCAACATTCCCCGGATGGTGATTTAAAGCTAATAAACTTTATTTTATTTATTTCAACCATGCTGTATGGTTGAGTATGTATACAAAATAAGTGTTAACCCGACTCTTCCAGCCAAGTGACAGCTGTGTACGTAAACATTTGTGAGCATGCTTGCACCGGCTCCGGCCCTGCATGAAGTCACATTTCGTCCAATGTGCCCCCCCCCCCCCCCCCAAATGAGTTCGACATCCCTGGCTTATAGGAATGGAACAAAAAGGGCAGGTCTATACGCTCCTGTGTTTTAACATCAGTTATTATGGTGGTACTTGGAGAGCCAAATATTCTTTTCAGTATGAAAAGGTTTAGGAACTAATGCAGTAGGTAGGCTATAGGCCTACACGTTCTCTTTCCTTACTGGATGAGGGCTGAGGCTCTGGCCTGACGGAGTGAAGTGCTGCTTGTTTAAGGTAAGGATGGAGATTATGAGGCAGACGAGATACAGGCCATTGACGCATTACTAGACATGAGAATTTATTTCCTAAGTGTGTGTTAAGATCACGCACGCACGCGCGCACACGCACACGCACGCACAGAGACCAAACAAGACCATAATAACCATCTCTCCATAAAACTAAAAGCCTCGTATACTATAAGTTCCCACTCCCAGTGATGTACTAGTAGGGCCCTGGAGATGAGCCATCGATCCTATAGATCAATTAAAATGGCCCTGTGACGTGTGTGTTTAGAGATGTGACTATACGTGCCATAAAGCTGTGACCAGTCCTCACGGATAACGCGTCGCATCCTTCACTTTCAAAGCAGTTATTTTCCGGGGAGTGGCAAGGCCATCCATCCATCCATCCATCCATCCATCTTCATCTGGTGGCACGAGGCAGAACTGCTTCCTCGTTGTATTACTTGAAAAAGTCCAATATACCGGTGGAAACGTTGCATGTCCTGACCTGCTGTGATTGTGAATAAAATACGTGGAGCATTATTAAACAAAAGTGAGTTGCGAACCTTTGCTTTTCTTCTGTTCGTTTAACAGTTTGGCTCAGCACCATAAGATCGGAGGATGTGGGCGCTGTTTTATTTTATTCCGAGACGTATCTTTTGGCTCATCTGTTGTCAGCGCGGTACAGTACAGGCTACAGCACATGATGCAATACCTCAGATTCTCTGGCTGACCTCTTGCTCTGTCATCCCTCTCGGACCCCTCAGTTAGTCGTGAACAAGACTCAGAGACTCTTGAACTCCCTCGCTCGGGTAAAGGTCCAAGGACTTCATTCTGTACGTGGACTATAGTCTGTGGAGTAAATATAGCGATCGAGAGCTCCCTGCATGGTGGTGACAATGTGCAGCCCGGCCCGGCCTGGCCGAGGCCAACCCTCACAGAGAATGAGTTCAACTTACTGCAAAAGGACATGGTGGACACTGGACAGAGATCCGATTGGCCCTTAGTAGTAGACGACCATTCATTTTGCTGGCCTTGACCGCAGCCATGCAGGGCCACTAGAGGCCAGCCACAGAGAGCAACACGAGAAACAAGAATGCCAACGCCATTCATCGCCTCGTTTCCGAGCCACAGCTTATAAAAGATTGAACAATCCCGTCCAAAGACCTCCTTCCTCCACATCGCCACAAACGGACGGAGAGCCTTGCAGTTTGTGCAGCGTGCGTGGTGGGGCGGTAATTTGCCATTCCCTGACAGACCGTGTCATTAAGTCATTCTGGGGCGGGAACGGCTTTTGGTGTTTTAAATATTATGTTATACTTTAGCTATTGAAAAATAGCAGATCTACGAGCTTGTAGGTCTGCTATTTTTGAAAAGTCGTGAAAATGTGACGCAAATCTTTGAATATATTCTTTCAGAGCGAACGTTTTTTAACTCAAATCTTTGCATCTGGAGGGTCCCTGCCAATACGTATTTTCAGATGGGGGTCGGAGGCCAATTTCATATAATTCTGGGGGTCGTTGACATGGAATATTGAGAACCACTGACACATAGAAACATGGGGTTTTTCGGAAAACTGTCAGGATTTAGAGGACATTTGTAGAATCGTTCCCCGGCCTAAATGGGTTAAGTCAGGCAAAGTGAAAGCCGTCATGTGGGTAAGCCAGGGCAGGGCACACACACTAACCAATAGGACAGGACAGAGCACACACTAACCAATAGGACAGGGCAGAGCACACACACTAACCAATAGGAACAGGGCAGAGCACACACACTAACCAATAGGACGGGGCAGAGCACACACACTAACCAATAGGACAGGGCACTCACTTAATGGCTGATGTGTGTTCTTTCTTTCTTGGCCGAAGGAGAGACTTGTAGAATAACAATTGATTTGGTCATTTGGAGAGTTGGACGGATGGTGGAGCACTAGAGGAGATGGGAGCAGTGGAAAGTACTTAACTCATTCTGACCTGAGATCAGATTAAAAAAAATGTCTGTTTGAAAATGATAGTTTTCTGAAAAAGCTATGTTTCTATGTCAGTCGTTCTTCGATTAAAAAAAAAATAGCAGACCTACAAGCTCTATGAGCTTGTAGATCTGCTATTTTTCAATAGCTAAAGCATAACATGATGCTAACACCAAAAGGGATTCCCGCTCAAAATGGGTTAATAAGTACTGTACTTAAGTACAATTGTGAGGTATTTGTGCTTCGCTTGAGTATTTCCAATTTCCAGTACTTTTACTTCTACTCCACTACATCTCAGAGCCAAAATTTGTACTTTTACTTCACTACAATTAAACTTCAGTTACTAGTTACTAGTTGCAATAAAAATTTTGATTAGAAAACATACACTAACCACATCAACCCTATATACCTTTTGGCCATTTGAAAATAGCCGACGCGACACATTGTGAGCTTGCAGATCTGCTATTTTCAATAGACTTTGTACACACTTTGAGGGACATTCTGCAATAGGAGTACTTTGAGTACATTTTGATGCTGATACTTTTGTACTTTTACTCAAGCACATTTTCAATTCCGTACTTTTACTTGTAACGGAGCAGTGCTAAATTGCAGTATTGGTACTTTTACTTAAGTAAAACAATGGAGTACTTTTTTCCACCACTGGCGAGAGGAGATGGGAGACAATATATGGGGTGATTTAGTGTTTCTATCATCAGGGTGATCAGTGGTCATCTGGTCGAGTCAATAAGGTGATTCAACGGTCAAATAACAGATAATGGGTTGTTGTCCTATATCCCTCCTTTAGGCTATACACATGTCAATACCATTTATCACAGGGACTTTCTGCCACGTGATATAGAAGGAACCCAGAAATGTATAAATTATAATAAAGCGAAGTGATGTTTCAACATAGCGATATGTGCTGCAGTGCAATTACAGAACGGAGCCGTCGCCTTCAAATATCACACGCTTGTGAGGTCCAGTAAAAGTAGATGCTGTGTTCACAAATTAATTTGTATACAAAACACAGCATCCTTAAAACTACACTGCCAGTTCAAATATGATTTACCAAACTGTGTGCTTTAAGGCAGGGGGTTCCCAAACTGGGGGTCGGGGACCCCAGGCCAGTCCCCCAGACAAACTGGGGGTCGGGGACCCCAGGCCAGTCCCCCAGACAAACTGGGGGTCGGGGACCCCAGGCCAGTCCCCCAGACAAACTGGGGGTCGGGGACCCCAGGCCAGTCCCCCAGACAAACTGGGGGTCGGGGACCCCAGGCCAGTCCCCCAGACAAACTGGGGGTCGGGGACCCCAGGCCAGTCCCCCAGACAAACTGGGGGTCGGGGGGCCCAAGTGAGTCCCCCAGCAAGATGTGCAGCATTGTATTCTCACTCAACAGTAAACAAAGCAACAAGATACAGTAACGTTTAGACTAGAGGGTGTCACTGTCTGCACATTTCTGAAGTTACAATTGTATGACCCAAGACCTTTTTAATACCAAATTGGTATTGAATTACATAAGATGTGAAGTGTGTGACGTTGTGGGGGTGCATACTTAGTTTAGACTAGTCATTGGTTAGACATGGGTTAAGGTTAGGTTTAAGGTGAGGGTTTGAGATAGGTTGTAGTTTAGGACTAATGACTGGTCTAACCAAGTAATATTCATCTGTGGAACAGTCAAACTCAATATAATGCCTACAATTGCAAGTGCTTGATCAGGCTGGGGAGGGGGGGGGGGGGGGGTCGCCAGTTCAAATACGATTACAGTATTTTGGGGGGTTATGGCCTGAAAGCTTTGGAACCCTTGTGCACTACTAGTGTCCAGTTGTGCCTCTATATATTTTGTTTCCAACCACACATTGCAACTTCATTATGTACTTATACCCTGAAAAATATAAAACGAGTTACGTTTGATGTTAACTTGTACCTCAGTGATTTTCACTATTAAATATATATTTAAAATGTTTTTTTGTGGGTCTCAATCTAAGGAGGTTTGGGGAACACTTGTGAGGGTGACAGACAAACTGACTCTCTCCTCCCCCTCCCCCCCCCCCCCCCCCCCCGCGATAACATGACAGTAAAGATTCAAAATTAGAAACCCATATACATTTATTTTTTTCCAAAAAGAAACCACGTTTCTGGTACACTGGATTCTCAAAACACAACAATATTGTACAAAAGAAAACAAAGAAAAAACTGAAAACTGAATGAAATGTATAGCCTCCAATAATTATTGATGACGGTACAAAGTATCCTAACTAAACCCTTTGGGTGAACAGACGGAACACTCCCAGACATGACTCTAGCCCATTCTGACCCGAGATCAGATTCATACGAGGTTTCCACTGGACACACACTGGTCTGATGAACCCATTCTGACCTGAGATCAGAGTCTAAAAATGTCAGTCGTTCTTCGATTTAAAAAAAAATAGCAGACCTACAAGCTCGTAGCGCGCCACTCTGTGGCGCGCTACGAGCTTGTAGATCTGCTATTTTTCAATAGCTAAAGCATGACATGATGCTAACACCAAAATGGGTTCCCGTTCAGAATGGGCTAGAATCAACCACAGCATCAGATGCTAAGATTATAGAAAAACTAAGGCAACAAACAGCAGCAATACTATTATTGCTTCATATTTACATTTTTATTCTTGAGAATAAAAAAAGAACACACAGCAGAAAGATGGCCTCCCTGGACAACCGCAGGGCTGCGCTTCAGAAAACAACGTGAGAGAAATGTGTCCGTGGAAAAACACCACGACAGGACAGGAGGAAGCCGTCATGACAACAGGATGCCAGAAGAGAAAAGCCTCATTCCAATAACCAGGAAATCTCAGCCACTGGCTCACTGGCTCTCACACTCTCACACACACACACACACACACACACGCTCACTCACAATCGCTCACTCCAGAATGGCAAATTACGGTGAAATTGGTGTCCGGTCGAAATATGTGAACATCTTGTGGACTTCACACAACTTACATACGGTATAGAGGTCTTTAAAAACGTGGCCTGAATAACATTACGTTGAACTCTGCTAATGAAAAGAAAGTGCAATGATTTACAGTTTTCAGACACTTACATTATTATGTGACGTCAACACGATTGTCACATTTCAGCAGGTCACCAATTTACCCGGAACACCGCCGTGCTGTATAGTGAGCGAGTGGACGAAATGTTAGGGTATTGGAATGTGGCTTCAGGGTCTGCCCAAGGAGAATAGACTCGGTACCAGTCCAGGTCTGTGAAACCGGAGTCACCAACATGTCAGTACACAGAGGGTCTGCCCAAGGAGAAAAGACTCGGTACCAGTCCAGGACTGGGAAACCGGAGTCACCAACATGTCAGTACACAGAGGTTCTGCCCAAGGAGAAAAGACTCGGTACCAGTCCAGGTCTGTGAAACCGGAGTCACCAACATGTCAGTACACAGAGGTTCTGCCCAAGGAGAAAAGACTCGGTACCAGTCCAGGTCTGTGAAACCGGAGTCACCAACATGTCAGTACACAGAGGGTCTGCCCAAGGAGAAAAGACTCGGTACCAGTCCAGGACTGGGAAACCGGAGTCACCAACATGTCAGTACGTGGACAAAGACTTGGTCTTGTCCGTGGGAAAGTTTTAGATCTTCTGTTTTACACACCTTTATGATGTTCGTATTAATCTGATCATAACAACCACTTACTGAATGTCAAGTCCAACTAGTACTAGTGGTTCTCAAATGTTTTATTTTCAAGGACCCCCTGTAACTCTGAGTGTGTTCAAATGGAACCAAATGGATCCCCAAAAGGTCCGTTTGGTTCCATTTGAACACTCTCAGAGTTCCAGACCTGTCATTCAGGGCTTTCTATTTATGCGTTTCTGGTATCATTATTGTCCACTCATTTTGTATGTCAAACTTTATGTGGACAAAAATGTCCACCACAAGCCAACGTGGTGACTGATGATGACCCCTGACCCCTGCTGCGAACAGGATAAGACGAGAAATGATTGCGTAAAGGAAGGGAAACGTAAAGAGGCAGGCCCGGTATTAACCCATTCTGACCTGAGATCAGATTCATATGAGGTTTCCACTGGACACACACACACACACTGGTCTGATTAACAGGCCCGGTAGAGAGAGCCAGGCCCGGTAGTGTAGCGGTGTGAACAGGGAGTGATTGCTGATCCTACTTGGCTGACAACAACAACAACAAGGTAAGAAAGAGAGCTGAACAAGAGACCTCATCCTTGGGTGTGAAAGAGTCTGGGTGGTGGTGGTGGTGGTGAGGGGGGGAGGTAAGGAATGACGGAGAGGAGACTGCACGTCAATATCGACCGGAAAGTGGCGCTTGCGGAGCGCAGGATGCGGTGGAAAGGATGGATGGATGAGCGAACGAGGAAGTGATGGGGAAGGTTCTGTTTCACGCGGCCGACCGCCGTCGGATGACGAACGCCCCCCTCTGTAGCTGTCCCAGGTAGATCCTCATCTTCGTGCTGTCGCTCGTCTTCCTCACCCAAATCTGAGGAGAGGAAAAAAATATAACAAAAGTCTAAAAAGAAAATCCCTAAAAACGGTCATTTAGAACACGCGTTCTACAGCCAAAATGGCTCACTGTAGACCAGGCATTAGCATGCTAATGCCTTTCTACTGCTAATGCACCATTCACCATGCCAGATCATGGTTAGGGCGTTGGAACGCTGTGTGTTCCCCTACCGTACCCGGGGTGGGCAGATTGTTGGGCACTGCGAAAACTTCAGATTTTTTTGGTTTTGGTGCAATTAATTGGATTAGCCCTTATTGCCAATGAGCACCACTCTGACATGTCTCTCCAATGTGTTGCCACCCACGCTAATCTACCCAGCCAAACAGCTGTACAGAATTATATTCGGATAGAATCTGACATCGCCTGCAAACAGCGACTCGGACAGTAGTCGTAGCCGACGCTCACCTCATTGGTTCCCACCGAGCTGATGACACAGCTGATCTTGGTGTTGTCCTTGGACTCCAGGTAGATCGCCTGGCTCTTGTGGTACCTGTACACACACACACACACACACACACACACACATGCACACACACACACGCACACGATTATGGATTTGTTATGAGGAAGGCCATGAGCGGAATCATGGCGCATCAGTGAATGGTTTCACTGCACACATATATATACTAAATAATTGCACCCAGACAGACGAATAACTCTCCATCCCCCTGAGACATCTCTAACAATAGGTAATCTGACAGTCATGTCAAAACAAACACTCTTTTTCAGCCCCCATCTGTCACCGGGAGGAGTAGCCCCGCCTCAGAGGTTGACGCCGCCCGACAACCACAACATGTGATGGTTAATGAGGCACGCTGCTGGGATAATGAGGCAGATCCTCACGGGTAAACTTGCCTTAGATCGCAGGTGACTGGGCACTGGTTAACGTTAAAGGTATATTCAGTGATTTCACTCAAAAAACCTTAGGTTTCGTTTTTGGCTGTGGGACCCAGCCTTTCGTCCAATCAGGATAGAGAGTCAAAAACGAAACCTAAGGTTTTTTGACCCCCAGGTGTTAACTGGGGACAGGGAGGAACTCCTTATATGGCCAGCACACTCTATAGTAGGGAGGATTATCACAAGAAAACAAAAAAATAAGTGATATTTGAATTAAGTGAAATCACTGAATATACCTTTAACCCATTCTGACCTGAGATCAGATTTTAACGCACAGACGAATGGTGGTTCTTTAACGCATTTTGACCTGAGATCAGATTCTAAAAATGTCTTCTAAATCCTGACAGTTTTCAAAAATAGCAGACCTACAAGCTCGTAGCGCGCCACTCGGTGGCGCGCTATGAGCTTGTAGATCTGCTATTTTTCAATAGCTGAAGCTAATGCTAACACCAAAATGGGTTCCCGTTAACACTTACAGCACGTAGGACGCCTGAGAACGTCATAGGATACCGAACGTAGAGTTCTAAGGACGTCTGAGGACGTCCTAGCGACATCCCAGCGATGCGGGGCGAGATATTAATATTCAGAATTTTTCCTATTTATTTTTTTGGCATTTCGCTTTTCGCTTGCCGTATGCTAACGCTCAGTGCAACTATTAGCTTATTATTGACTCCCACGTTAGCGAGACGGAAAGAATGACTCGTAGCTCCTAATCCAGGGCGCTCTCCGTGGTGATGAATAGAGCGATATGCTGGCGCTTATTTTCTGCTCCTCATCCGTCTCTCCCGCAAAATATGAACGCTTTTTGGAGCGTAAAACAATATATTAAGATGATCGGGGATGTTGAGGTCACTTTGTAAAGTCAACTTTTTTAGGAAAGTGTTTCCGGTTCATGGCTTTCAAAGTAAAAGCGATCAGACACCTCCGGTATTCTATAGCCTATATTTTGAAGGCAGTCGGCGTACTCAATGTGTTAACAGTGTTGTTTTCGTCGACTAAAACTATGACAAAAAATGTTCGTCGACTACCTTTTTTTCACTGACGAAAACTAAATGGAAACTAAAGCTAAAACTAAGCGACGGTGACTAAAACTAAGACTAAATGTAGTGACAATTTTGTCAACAAATAAAAAACTAGACTAAAATGTTAGGAAGGGACTAGTGGACAAGAGATCCACTATAAGTCATTTTACACTTGGTTGCATGCTGAAAATAGCAGATCTAGAACGGTCTTTTTCAGCAAGTGTAAAATCAGTCATTACGACGGCATCAAGGCCAGACAAAATACATATTTAGTAGACTAAAACTAGACTAAACACTAAAACATTCCAGGTGACTAAAATTTGACTAAAACGAAATAAACTATTAAAGAGTCTATGACTGAAACTAAAATAAAAATGTTCCGCCAAAAACAACACAGATTATACAAATGTCTTAAATCCTAAGATCCTAACAGAGTTTCTGAAAAGCATCCGTTTGCCATATCATGGTTCCTCAAACTCTTTCATGTCAATGACCCCCAAAACGGTTAGTTATTTGGGCTGCGGACCCCCACACCCATCTGAAAATATTAAGCAATTAAACATTAAAAAATGTTTGCCTTAAAAAGATACTCTTTGGTAAAATAGAAAACCAAACAAAATGTTCTGGTCCAGGATACACATTTTTATCCAATCATCTGGAGAGACGAAGGCAGTTTTTAACCAGACATTTCCCTCTCATCTAGTTTCAATTTATAGAGACTCTGCTTTCCAATTCCACTGGTTTGTCTTGTATCCTGTACGAGGTATCTCTCTGATTTGATACATATTGGTGTTCCGGCTTGAATAATATATTTTTCCATTGCCTAAATAGCTGGAGAGACAGACGGTGACGGTTACTGAACAACCACACATCATTTAGAGACAGACGGTGACGGTTACTGAACAACCACACATCATTTAGAGACAGACGGTGACGGTTACTGAACAACCACACATCATTTAGAGACAGACGGTGACGGTTACTGAACAACCACACATCATTTAGAGACAGACGGTGACGGTTACTGAACAACCACACATCATTTAGAGACAGACGGTGACGGTTACTGAACAACCACACATCATTTAGAGACAGACGGTGACGGTTACTGAACAACCACACATCATTTAGAGACAGACGGTGACGGTTACTGAACAACCACACATCATTTAGAGACAGACGGTGACGGTTACTGAACAACCACACATCATTTAGAGACAGACGGTGACGGTTACTGAACAACCACACATCATTTAGAGACAGACGGTGACGGTTACTGAACAACCACACATCATTTAGAGACAGACGGTGACGGTTACTGAACAACCACACATCATTTAGAGACAGACGGTGACGGTTACTGAACAACCACACATCATTTAGAGACAGACGGTGACGGTTACTGAACAACCACACATCATTTCTGTGTGAATATAGAGCCATTTAAGTTCCTCTTTATGAAAGGGGTAAGGGGGGGGGGGTGTATTGTTCAGATGCTGATAGGCTGCACCAAACATTGTCATGAGGTCTCTATCGTAGAAGCAGACTGCAGCACTGTACATAATTCAGACACTTTCTTAGACCATTACATTATCCCTTCGCTATCCAGTAGCTCTTAACTTAACCCATTCTGACCTGAGATCAGATTCTAAAAATGTCTTCTATGTCAGTCGCGCTTCGACACTAATATCCCTGTACTGTCTGCACACTGACTGCAGAATACACTAATATCCCTGTACTGTCTGCACACTGACTGCAGAATACACTAATATCCCTGTACTGTCTGCACACTGACTGCAGAATACACTAATATCCCTGTACTGTCTGCACACTGACTGCAGAATACACTAATATCCCTGTACTGTCTGCACACTGACTGCAGAATACACTAATATCCCTGTACTGTCTGCACACTGACTGCAGAATACACTAATATCCCTGTACTGTCTGCACACTGACTGCAGAATACACTAATATCCCTGTACTGTCTACACACTGACTGCAGAATACACCAATATCCCTGTACTGTCTACACACTGACTGCAGAATACACTAATATCCCTGTACTGTCTGCACAATGACTGCAGAATACACTAATATCCCTGTACTGTCTGCACAATGACTGCAGAATACAAAAGAAAAACACCAACCATCAAATCGTAAGTGCTTGAAGTGATAGATAGAGTATGGCTATGTTGCCATCTAGTGGTATTATACAGTATTACAGTCGAAGATCACCTTTGAGGCCCTGAGTCAGTGGTTCTCAATGTGGGTTCTCCAGGGGTGCTTGGAAAGGGGGGGGGGGGGGGGGGGCTGTACAGCATCACAATCATTCTAACCACTTCAATATATATATATATATATATATATATATATATATATATAGCATTTTCTAATGGGGTTAGAAAATGCAAATGGGGGGGTTGGGGTGTCCCTGGCACAAAACATTTTTTCAGATGGGGGGGAACACGGCCAAATATATACATTTGGGGACCCTTGGCACAAAAGTGTTAAGAGAATCCCTGGAGACACGGCTGTGAGCCTGACTCATGTACGCTGAAAAAGGACTCGTACCATCTTTTGTCGTAGTAGAGTTTCCCCTCCTCGATGCGAGCCTCGTAGCGCTGGGAGGGGCTCTCCATGGGGGTGGTGGGGAGGTGCTCTGGGGATGAGGGGGAGACTGGCAGAGGAGAGAGGGGCTGTTAAATAAATCTACTTCACCATGTCAAACCCAGTAGGAAATCAATTTGCTAAAAGTATGCAGAAATAATGCTCGATTCGTTGCGCTACGAGACGTGCGACTGTTTAAAAGCGTGCATGATCCCTGGCGAATTATTCCTTATGTAGCCTTAATAGATTATAATTGCTCTATATTACTAAAATTACAAATAAAAATAGCACCTTAAATATTTTATTCATTTTAGAAATAGTTAATCTTTCAATCAATAGGGAAATATTTTCTTACGGTTGTGTTTATATTATGTCATAATCTGTTTATATCTGCATTTGAGAAAACAAGCCCATATTTCTAATCAGTTGAGATTGAGAATAAAAGGCCTTACAAACGTGGAGCGACAAAACGCGGCTATAGTTCATTTTCAACGAGACCTGCATCTTTTGCTCTGAGAAGTCGCGGTGCGACAACAACGCAAGCGTATTTACGCGAGCGTGGTGCCGTGAATTTGTTGCGCGCGTGCTCGTTACGTGCACACTCCTCCCCGCGACTCAACAGACCTGGATTCTGTTTGGCTTCTTTTTTTTTTTTACGCCTGCGTTCCTCGCTTCACGTTTGCAAGGCCCTTAAAAATCTTAAAAATAAAAGCACGTACAGTATTGTGAATAAACCTCAGCATTGTTATGGTCAACACAATTCTATGACTTTAATGCAGACATACCTGGACGCTTTGGTGACTTCAGCTGCAAAGAGAATATGTAGAAAAACATTCAAATGAAAGTATGTAATGAGAAAATAAATCTTTGTGTCTTTGTGTTTTAGTATTTAAAGTTACCTTAGTTACCTTATTCAGTGTTCTTAGGTCTTCTGTGATCTGATCATCCGTTAGCAGGTAATTTAACTGGGGTGAGGTCAGTTAGGGAACATATTTAATAATAATATATATAGTAATAATAGCTATTTAACTGGGGTGA
Source organism: Protomyctophum parallelum (assembly GCF_964188405.1). NCBI lineage: Eukaryota > Metazoa > Chordata > Actinopteri > Myctophiformes > Myctophidae > Protomyctophum > Protomyctophum parallelum. Next base: position 33,582,975 of record NC_139710.1, read on the forward strand.
TGTCAGTTAGGGAACGCAACACGGGCACATATTTTTGCATTATCGTCTGTCGGGTGGACACCTCCTACTGTATGTCCAAAACTGACCTTTCAGGATTCAAATTCAAAAGTAGGAAAAAATATCAACAAATCTCAAAGCGTGTGGCTTCGTGCCACGTTTCGACCTTGTGCATCTGCTACGTAGTGTGAGACGCTGTATGACGTGGTATGCCGTAGAATAGATTTAACAGAAAACGTGCAGAGGTTACTGTATGTAAAAGGATATCAGGTGCAGGTTTTCTTCGTTTGTCTGGAATGGGGACGGGGTCGTTGGGTCGCCTCCGCAGTTTCCTGGTCATGATGGGCTTCACCTCCATGGAATCTGGACGTGAGGAGAGTCAAAGGTCAAAGTCAAAGTCCTACGATTAGTCACACACGTTACCGCAGTGAAATTTGTTCTCCGCATTTGACCCATCTGTTGGAGCGGTTGAGCTGCAGAGTGTGCCACGCTCGGGAATCATTAGTTGATTTGACCCCCCCGAATCCAACCCATTGATGCTGAGTGCCAAGCTAGGGAGGCACTGGGTCCCATTTTTACAGTCTTTGTTTGGTTTATGACCCCGGGCCCGGGGATCGAACCTCCGACCTACCAGTTTCAGGACGGACACCCTGACCACAAGGCCACTGTCTGAGACGTGTGCACGTAACAGAACATTGGACACTCTGGGACTTAAATAACCACTACAGATTGTACTATCTTCATCTGATTCACAATCTTAGCTTGCTGTTCCGTTTGTGGTCACAGACAAGATACACAAACCAACTGTCGCTCTAGCACACATGCACATGCCAGCGTATACACAACTTCCAGAACTTCCACCAGTAGGTGATAGCAGATTAAGATCCAACATAACACAATCACAGTACAAAGGGCTTTAAGCAACTAGTGGACTAGTAAATCCACTAGTCGACCTTGTCGACTAGTTTTTGTAGGCCTCAAGATCAGCTAGATTATACTAATGTAGTTTTTAAATGTACAAATAGTATTCTTTTTTAAACTAAGCCTACCTATTTTTTTACATAATAAGTAGGCCTAGTTAAACAACTAGTCGGCTAGTAAACTAGGCAATTAGTCAACTAGTAAAAATCACTAGACGTGAAAGCCCTACTACATCACTGCTAAACCAACAGTCTCTCTGCTGTGGTCATACTACTTATTACCACTACCACATTAACACTTACTAATACTAAACAGGGACTTTAAAAATATAATGAATACAGCTGCTACTGAAATGATTTGTATGAGTATTAAATTATATGTATTTTAGCCGTGTTGAATTAAAACTGTCCGTTTTACACTGTGTTGTAAGATTGCCAAAAAGGTACATTTCCATTTTATACTAATTGCCAACATCAAAACGCAATTTGCAGCAATATCTGGTTTCCCCAAATATAATGGCTGCAACAGAGTGCTTATGCACTCGTACGGCACTAATCACAACAACTCAGAACCAGTGATGTAAATAGGTTTTCAATGTGATGGGTCCCGGGACCCAGGGGTGATCCTTTGGGACCCAGGGGTGATCCTTTGGGACCCAGGGGTGATCCTTTAGATGGGTCCCGGGACCCAGGGGTGATCCTTTGGGACCCAGGGGTGATCCTTTAGATGGGTCCCGGGACCCAGGGGTGATCCTTTAGATCATTAGGGACATTTTATGAGTCTTACTTCAACGACATACAGTACAGTACAGAGTACAATATTGCATCCCAGGACACCCCCGGAGGGAGACATGATGATTTTATCCTGTCTCAATTTAGCGAGTCTAAAGCCCTAAACCACACCAATGCAACTCCTTGGGTCCAAACGGTTGCAAAGAGTTAACGCTAAAACCATCTCGACCCTTTGGTGTGGTTTGGGGCTGTTGAATTCCATGCGTTGAATCACTAGGGCAGGGGTGTCCAAACTACGGCCCGCGGGCCCGTGATCCAATTCTAAAAATATAATGGAATATGGCCCGCACATGAAACTTGCACTTGACTGTATTGTATTTCTTAGTTTTAACACTAGGTGGAGCTACTGTCTTGAACAAGGCAGCTTCTCCACAAAACCAAAACCGTTTCCCACGAGTGATAGAGATTGACAGGTTCCTTAGCGGCTAAGGAACCTGTCAATCTCTATCACTCGTGGGAAACGGTTTTGGTTTGGCTTAGCCAATCAGATTTCGAGTTTGCCCTGCTGGGCGTTTTCTTTCAAGTACCAGGGCCAGCTAGCTGGCCTTCTGTGACGTTAACGTCTTGCTTCGATCCCATCTGCTGAAAATATTGTCCAATGAGAAAAGAGTACTGAGTGTTTGAAACCTTCTGCGCGAGTTCCCATCTGTGGGTTGATTGAGCTCGCTAAATTAACAGATTTAACTCACAAACAAACACCAAAAATGACTGGACTAGGAGAACAAACTTTGGTCCCGGATGGTGATGTAGGCTGTTTTATTTCTGTAAGCATATTCAATTATCAAGCATAATTTACCTACATTTGATTGATTTTGCTAACTTTAATACACAACAGGTGAGGCGATATACCTCATCTCTAGTGAGTGGCCCAGCCCTTCCTATATTTTTCTGTATGTGGCCCTCAGTGAAAAAAGTTTGGGCACCCCTGCACTAGGGTCTACTTGGGTCAACGTGCAACAAGACACATCACACCACAGGGACAACGCTAAAACCGTCTTGACCCTTTGGTGTGGTTTAGAGCTATTTGAGTCACTGCAGAACATGTATATTTTAGTAGGACCGTAGGACAGGTATACGCGTCCTGATTTATTCATTTTGCGCCATGCGTTGGTTTAGGCGCAGGGTCGTCTTAAGGTGTTTAATATCGCTAGAACATTGCCTCGCTGTGTTTCATTTTTTTTTAACCTCTCCAGTTGCTATGCACCGTTGCTAGGGCACCGTTTGTTTTCACTCAACCACACTGGCTTCTGTTTTAGGACGCAACTTTGCCGGCTTTTTAATCTGTGTACGGACATGTCGGGTGACCCCCCCCCCCCCCCCCCCCCCCCCTACGTACCGCCTGTCAGCTCCATCGTTAACTTCTCGTTCTCAATCATCTTCTTCTTCTCCTCCAGCTCAGCGATTAAGTTCTCTTTCAACTCAACCTTCTTGTCGTCAAACTCCTTCACGGCGGCTTTCTTCTCTTTGATGTAGTTCCTCTCCACCTGCTCTGTCTGGGGGGGCGGGGGGGCAGAGACACGGTGGAAAAAGGAGATCAGAATAAAAAGAAAATCGAATAAAAAAAATCTTGTTCAGCAGTCCAATTGCTGCTAGATAGAAAACGGTTCAGGAGTGTCTGGTGTTATTGCTCATGAATGCTCCTGTATCCAACTTAAAAGAGACTCGCTGAGGTGTTCTGAGGTTCACCTTACAAGTCACAATTGTAATTGTGAAACGTGGACATGCCATAAACTGCAGCATGAACGAACGGTGCTTACCTCAAGCTGGAGGAACAGATCTGCAGAGACAAAGAGAGGAAAATGGTGTGAGTGTCTCTGTTAACAAAACATCAGCAAAGAGATCCAACATGGTGGTATGTGTGTGTAAAGAGATCCAACATGGTGGTATGTGTGTGTAAAGAGATCCAACATGGTAGTATGTGTGTGTAAAACGTCAACGTCGTGTTCTCACAGCGTTACTGAAACCTTACCCGCATTGCGGAGCCTCTCTTTGTACTGCTGGTCCAACTTCTTCATTCTCTTCTGGTACTCTTGTAGTGTTCCTGCAACACAATGTAACCTTTTACTAAACTGACGTTATTGTCCTGGTGAATTCCCAGATCATTATCTGCATAGAAGATGTTGCTGCAGGAACACAGCACCGACCCACTAGAGTAGTGGGTCGGTGCTGTGTGACTAGACTATCCACTGGATCTATTCTGGAAAATCACTGTTAACCAATTCAGGACGGGAACCCCTTGTGGTGTTTTAAGCAGTGTTGGGAAAGTTCTTTTCTAGTTCAGTTCACAGTTCAAACATTTAAAAATGAACTTGTTCAGTTCATAGTTCATCATTCAACATTTTTGTATTATTGCCACAGCCCATAGGAATAAAGTCTGCTATTGGGAATGAACTCCAATAAAGTGACAACTTTTACAATATCTCCATTACCATTATCCAAATTAATTCCATATCATTCTTTTTACATTTTGGAAATAATAGCTCTTTTGCAATGTGAAATGCCAGCGAATTCTTAATCCTTTTCCTCGTCTTTTATGGGCACACTTGTGAAAGCTGCATGTACGGCTGAGAAAGATTAGTTAATTTGTGTTGGATAAGGACTTATTGGTGGGGTTTCCGCTAGATATTAAGGCCTGTTTAGGGTGTGTTTTAGCGGAGTCTTGGAGTCTGCAGCTAATAACATTATATTTCTGGGGGTCTTTGACATGAAATAGCTTGAGATCCACTGATATAGAAGAAACATACAGTAGGTTTTTCAGAAAACATCTGGTATCAGGTCTAAAATGGATTAATGAAAGAAATCAATGGGAGTGCAAAACAAAAGAAAATAAATGCGTCTAGGATTACCCACCTTCTTGTAATTGCTGCAACTGTCTTTTCAAAGAGGCCAGTTTGTCTTGGTACATCCTGCAACACAAACATCGATCAGGCAGCTGAACTCATTCACCGTCTGCGGAAAACTCCGTCCTGTGCGCTCAAGGTGTTAATGATGTTCTATTAATTTCAATCACTTCTACACTGCCCCAAAATAAAACGCTTTCTCAAGTGCAGTTTGAGAATAATTCCATGAAATTTTCAAGATTTTCAATATCCTCCTTAATACCATTCTGCAAATGGAGGCACTGCCTTCCTCTGAAATATCCCACGTTATGATAACAAACAAAGCCTCAGAATGGCTTTGTATTTAAATGGCATTTATTTACGTTTGGACTCAAAGCGGTGTGGGGTAGAGCAGACCTCACAATGGGAAAATGCAATTCATGCTCAAACACAGGCGTGAGTTGACGGGCTGCTTCAGGGCTGTTTTTGGGACCATTTACAGAGCAAACATGTTTACATAAATGTTCAGATTTCAAATATAAAGTACTCTCACCATGTGTGCCACGGGCGTTAAGACATTACCTGGTACAGCGATTAGCACTGCTGTTTAATAAAAAGGCATTTTTATCCGAGCGCCCCGACGCAAACAGTGTGTGTTCAGAAAACTCAGTTGGACACCGGGGGAATGCACTTGCCTAATCGTTTGTATTGGCAGTGCGGTCAGTGTGCCTATATCGAACACACCCAGTGTTTCAGAGTGCAACACATCTCCCGACCGATAGGGGCGCGTAGTTGAAAGCCTATTGGCGGAAAAAAATAAACAATGCCGAATGCCGAAAAAAATAAACAACGCCGAATGCACGGGTGCCAATAGCCGTACCAGGAAAATTCTAACATCCGTGGCACCTGTAGCGAGTACTTTATATTTGAAATCTGAACGTTTATGTACACGTTTGCTCTGTAAATGTAGCGTTCCCAAAAAAAATAAACGTCTGAAGTTTCGCCATGACGTTCGTGAAGTACGAGCGCCATGTGAACCAATTAAGGCTAGCTCAAACAGTGCCAAGAAGCCAGCTTTCAATATACAGTAGTACTAGTATGGATGTCTAATTTCCCTGAGTTGTGCCTTTATTTTGTAAGAATACCCTTTAATAATAGGTTGTCTGCATCATATCATATCACTTACTTAATGACAAAGAGACACACACTTACTGTTCTTTGATTTCCACGTAGTCATCCTCATCATGCTTGGCCAGGTCTGTTTCACTGGCATCCTCGGTGTCTGCAGAGAAGCAAAGACAAGATGTCAAAGCAGAGCCAGAGTAGGACAGAGTTACGCAACCTCCGTTCACTTCATGGGGCTTCAGTCCAATGGCGGCTGTCCTACATAGACTTCTATTGAATGGGGGGACAACCGGAAGTATTGAATGGGGACAACAACCGGAAGTTTACGGAATGCATTGGAGTCTATGGACTCGCGCGAGTACATGAATGAACCACATGACCGTGCTGTTTTATGCCCCCTCAATAATTGCAACCCTTCTATTAGATGGCTCTGGATCAAAGAGACAAGATACCACACACAGTACAACTTCCAATCAGCTTCCTTCTTGTGCAATGATCTGAGCCAGCAGATCTTACAGCTCATAAAGCATGCCAGGGTACAACCACCTGCACAATCCATCCATGCCCTGGAAGTACTGTCTGTTACCAGTCCAATGCAGCTACGCCTGCTTTATACTTAGTTCAGTTGCATGCATTGCAGTAAATAGCAGATATACAAGCTCAGTAGATAGATCAGCCATTTACTGAGCCCGACAACGAACGGCACGCAACTTACTATAAATGAGGCTTTAAGCCTTGCCAACGGCACGGCACCAAACCGGGCCTAAAACGCTGAGATGAAGTTGAAGAGACAGACAGACAGGAGTCACAGGACAGGACAGCGCGTGGATCCATTTCCACACAACGTGCGGTGCGGTGCGTGGCAACCAACCGTGGCCGTTTTTTCAACTTGACAGTTCAGAATGATCCACGTAGAGATGAGATGACATCCTCCAAAACTGTATTATCACCCCATATCACTCTGTCAAAAAACACCCAACCTTCTTTGAGACGTCGTCATCCCAGACCCTGCACTTCCACCACGGTCCCCTAACGGTAGATGTCTCTGTCAAGGCCGCATGGAGGAGGAGGAGGACGACACCGGGCCGGGTCGGATTAAAGTGAAAGCCTCTCTCTCTCTCTCCAACTCTTCCGTGTCCCAGCCAGGCTGAGCCAGCCTGCAGCAGCTCTCGTTGCTAACGTTAGCATGTTACCATTTAGCGAGGAGTGGAAGGAAGGGACGGCGGTGCGAGGAGTGGACGGACGGAGTCACTAGGCAGTCGATCGACGCCAACAGAACAGAAACAGAGGCCCGACAGCCCCAAACAACTCACCACCACCGACCGGGCCCAAGTTTAGTCTGATCATCAGCTTTTAGAAACATAAATACACGGTAATAATAAAAGACGACGCCGGTGGTACCACACGTTAAGAAAGAAGGCCAGGCCCCCAGCCGGCCGGCACAGAGCTGACACAGCACCTTTTCGGTGAACAGCAGCCGGACAGGCCAGCCCAGCCAGCCCAGCCCAGCTAGCAGCAGCGTCGGGTCCGACTCCGTCCGAAGGGACGTGACGTTCCCCGGCCGGTGTTAGTTAGCTTCAAGTTAGCCACCAGCTGCATCGAAACCATTATTTTTTTTAGCTCCATTGATCAATGTTAAAATAAAAACACACGACGAACAGGTAAACCAACCATGCAGGAGGCCGGGACGGTCCGTGAAAAGAAGTGGATCCTATATCGGCTCTATTAAATAAACGACCAAAAAGGGAGTTAGTTTAGTAGGGTATAGGTTTGTCTTAACAAACTAACCAAAGCAATAATACCTCGCATCGCTGTCATGTCATCCTCTCTCTCCCGGACAGCGTCCTGTCCTGTGTGTGTCTCTCATGCAGTCATAGTGGTGGTGTGGTGGTTTAAACAAGGACACACACACACACAGTGACGGCACGCGAGCAGAGGCGAGAAGGTTGATTCGGTTGCGGACTTTGCGGTGCTGCTGAGTGTGTGTGTGTGTGTGTGTGTGTGTGTGTGTGTGTGTGTGAGAGAGAGAGACAATGTGTGTGTGGTGCTCGTGTAATACTCTCCCCATCGCTGGGAACGAAAGATAAGCAGCCGAGTTGTTGGCAAAAAAAATATTAATAATAATAATTATAATAAATAACATATCTACATTCTACACGCTAATAAACGCGTCGCACTGTTATGTTAATATTGTAGATCTGTTCCTTCTTTTTTTTCTTTTTTTTTTTATGATTATTTTTTAAATTATTAATTAAAAACGAATCGTGCAATATGTGTCTTGAAATGAACACATTTATTTATAGCCAGCCACGCGAGAGGACAGGCTTTTCGTCGGTCATTTATAACTCAAAATCGCGAGATAAAATGTAAAAAAAAAAAAAAAACGCAATTTCGAATTGAGAAAATGGAAAATAAACACATTGGGAGTGTTTATTATACATGATCCGTTAAAGTTTGTCTTTTTTAAAGACGTTGGTGATTTAATTTCCAGCGGGTTTCACTTTCAATCAAACCTCAGCCAGCCAAAACATCGTTTAGCGCGTTTTAAACATCTATAGCGGGGCGGTGTTGTTATGTTTTTTTTTACCTCTTATTTAAAAAAAGCTCCCAGACGCAGCAGAGTATAGTACCACCAGGCGCGTATTAAACCTTTTATTACACAAGTTGTATTAACATTAATAATTTCAATAATTCTTTGTCTTGTGTCCAGCAAGTAGTCTGAGCCCCCGTTCGGTTCGGTTGCTTCGGGGTTGTTTGAATAGGTTTGTTCGGGTTGGTTCATGTTGTTGTATGTTTTTGTTATTTTTCTCTACCTTCTTCAGAGTCTCTCCCTCTGAAGCTGTGATCCTCCTCGTCCTCCACGCTATCCAGCTCCTCCTCGTCGTTGTAATAATCCACCATGGGCGACAGCAACGTTGAGGCCATTATTATAATATAATAGCAGCCGTACACCGTACAGAATATAAACAAAACGTCCAAAATAAACAACAATCTTATTTGTGTTTTGGTTTTTTTGCACACACACATAGACACACATACACACACACACTGGGCTTCGCTTGGAACAGCGCCTACAACTGCCAGGACCGCCACCGAGCTGTCCGACGATACGCCTGCATACGCTGTACACATTAATTAATTATCACTCGGTTCTATATACGTAAATGCTGTGAACGGATGATGGCTGAATTATTTTTCACTTTTGATTGATGTTATTAATACTAATTTACATGTTTTACAGTAGCGTTGGATGTCAAGATTGAAACAGGCGCGTAGGCGCCTACCATGTTTTCTTTTTTGTATTATTGTTTTTATTTAATTTTGTATCTGTAGCCTATATGACTTTATCTTGAACAAATAAAAAGTGTTTCTATGCATTTGGTGTATTACCTTGTGTTGTTCTTTCTCCCTGTAAATCGCTCTGGTTTAACTGTAAAGTCCATAGAGTTATATATAGGTTAAAGTCAAGAGCGGTCTGCTAAATGTCCAGTGTCCACCACTGACGCTGTACACACATTCTGCCACCAGAGGTCGCTGCAGCTCAACAATGTACACCGCAACTCGGCGTGTGAGTAACCTCGCCACTAGGCTTTCCACCTCGGAGGAAAAGTGTAATTGATTGATTGATTGATTGATTGATTGAATACTATCAGTTTGTAAAAAGAAGCACAGGGAAGTACAGTCTGCTAGGAAGATTTTAAACCCAAGAAAGCCTACTTGGCTACTTGAGTTGAACCCGTGCAGCCTGGGTGAAAAGCAAAGATTCCTAAACTGCAGCTAGACCTTATGTTTTTTTTTTAGATTAGATTAGATTCAATTTATTGTCACTGCACATAGTATACAAATACTTTGACAATTAAATGAAGGGTGGCGTCTAGCCAGACGTGCAATACATAACAGTAATGCAGTAAATGAGAGAATAAGTACAGAAGAATGTACAGTATGTACAGAATAATAAATAGAATAAATAGTAATGAGTATGATGGGAGAACCAAGCATAATCTGGATAAGTACATGAGAAGAAATAACTGTACAGTGCAAGTAGGCCTAGTGCATATAGCATATATACAGTATATGCACAACCACCCCACACACATACCCACACTCTCTAACATGCTAATGCATATAAGCATGGTAGAGGGATGGAGGGACGGAAGGGGGTCAGAGTTCAATGTCCTTGGGGGAGGGGGGGGGGGGCAGAGTTCAGCAGGGAGACAGCAACAGGAAAGAAGCTCAGTGGCGTACACAGACATTTAGAGGGGCAGGTGCTCAAATGAAAATAAGGGCACCTTGTGCAGCACATTTTGGTGCTTTAGCTATTGAAAAATAGCAGATCTACAAGCTCATAGCGCGCCACCGAGTGGCGCGCTACGAGCTTGTAGGTCTGCTATTTATTTATTTTTATCGAAGAACCACTGACACCCCTCTAGCACCCCCTAGTGTCTATCTGTGCACGCCACTGAATAAGCTGTTCCTGAGCCTACTATAGTACGGGAGCCAATAGTTCTGTAGCGCCTCCCAGAAGGGAGAAAGGAGAAGAGTCTGTGGGTTGGATGAGAGGGGTCTTTCACAATACCTCTCGCCCTACGCAGACATCTCCGGCGCTGTAGATCCTCAATGGATGGTGAGTTGTGTGCCGATGATGTATTGGGCCGTCTTGACTACCCGTTGCAGGGTCTTCCGGGTCAGAAACTGTACAGTTGTTATAGCCTACCACACTGAGATGCAGCTGGTTAATATGCTCTCAATGGTGCAGCGGTAAAAGTTCACTAGAATCCGTGGAGACAGGTGAGCCTTCCTCAGTCTCCTCAGGAAATAGAGACGCTGCTGCGCCTTCTTGTACAATGTACAGGATGGAGCAGTTGAGAGCCCATGAGAGGTCCACAGAGAGGTGGACACACCCAGGCACTTCAAACTGGACCCGCTCCACCACCGCCCCGTTGATGTAGATGGGGCAGCGGGGGGACAGCGGTGGCCGAACGGTTTGCGGAGCGGTCTTGATATCGGAAGGTCGCTATAGTTCGTATCCCCGGACCGGCACGTTAAAATTACCACCGTTGAAGTGCCCCTGAGCAAGGCATATTGAACCTCTACCATGAAATGTTCTATGAGCAGGGCCTGGCTGTAAACAAGTTATTGAGCTTAGTCCAGTTACCCTGCATGGGTAAACATGGTAACTTTACTTTGCTTTGCTTTGCTTTGGTATGGTCACAGAGGTTAGCTCTCCTGTCGTCCACAATGAGCTCCTTTTTCTTCGTGGTGTTGAGAGCCAGGTTGTTGCTGGTGCACCACGCCGCCAGGTGCTTGAATTTAATCTTAATTTAACTTTGAGAGTGTACAAATGGAACCATATGGACCCTAGCAGGTCCATTTGGTTTCATTTGTACACTCTCATGTTACAGACCCATAAGGGTCCATTTGTTTCCAAACTATATAATTTAGCTGGGGACCCCCTGGAACTCCCTGAAGGACCCCTGGGGGGCCCCGGACCCCACTTTGGGAACCACTGGCCTAGACTACTATTACAGTACCTAGTGGTGACGGGTAAAAATGTTCACTATTCACTATAGTCACTGTTCAAAGTATTTTTTTAATTCAACAGCTGACTTCAACATGCTTAAAGGTGAGTAAACAACAACCTTCATACTATAAGTAATGTTGTGGAGTCCAAAGTACAATATTATGTGTTTTTAATAGAAATGTAATGTTTTGGTGTTAAAAAGAAGAAACTCAAATAATGTAGCCTAATGTAATTGAGTACAGTACTTGAGTACAGTAGCCTACCGGTTTTAGGTCATGCCATTGGATGCCACTCCTGCGGGAGCGAAGGTCAGTCAGAGGCTGTGTGCTTGTAGATCGGCTATTTTCAGCAGGTGTAAAATCAGTCATTACGACGGGATCAAGGCCTGCCAAAAGACATTTTAGTTGACTAAATCAACTGTAGATTTAGTCGACAAAAATCTTATGATATTTAGTCAACTAAAACTATAGACTAAAACACTAAAACATTCCAGGTGACTAAAATGTGACTAAAACTAAAATAAAACGTTTTCAAGAGACTACGACTAAAACTAAAATAGAAAAGTGCTGCCAGAAAACATCACTGGTCAGAGGCGTTTTAATGAACTTGTCATGACACCACCGCATGTCCTTCATAAGACACTCCATAGTGCAGTGTGCCAGCTCGCTGATAAGACCCTCTGGGCCTGTGCCCACCCTCTCAGTCAATAGCACGTTGTGTTGTGTTGTCCAATTGCTGACCGTCTGGGGAGAGAGACCATTTGTTCTCGCCGATGAATTGAACTTCACTGTTTTCTTTGATTAAAAAGCTGCTGGCGGATACAGACACCGCATCCTAATCCCTGGATTCCTTTCATCAGTTGGTGGTGGAGCCTGACTTGTTGATAATCTAATAGAAAGCATATATGCTTAAGTATACAAAACAACAAATACATATGGCTCTGGTTCCCAAGGCTATACTAGTACATTTACTCTGATTCGTCCTTCAGTGACTGAAGGGAAATATAAGACTGAAGTTCAGAGTTTTGTTCTTACAAAACTGTGCTGCCCGTTCTGTGAAAGAGAAAACACTGCCACACTATCAGTTTGTCACTTGACTGTACGGTCGATAAATCACAGACATCAAATCAGTAAAAGACATACAGTAAGTAGCAACAATGTTCTGAGTAGAGACTTGGCATGGACCTGAATACAAGACTAAACGCTCACAACAATGTTCTGAGTAGAGACTTGGCATGGACCCGAACACAAGACTAAACGCTCACAACAATGTTCTGAGTAGAGACTTGGCATGGACCCGAACACAAGACTAAACGCTCACAACAATGTTCTGAGTAGAGACTTGGCATGGACCCGAACACAAGACTAAACGCTCACAACAATGTTCTGAGTAGAGACTTGGCATGGACCTGAATACAAGACTAAACGCTCACAACAATGTTCTGAGTAGAGACTTGGCATGGACCCGAACACAAGACTAAACGCTCACATTTGTCTTCCTGCTGGCGCTCTGTCAGCGATCTCCATCCATGAACGCGTACCATGGACAGTTCCATATAGTTTCAGAACCATGGAGAGCGTTGCTGTGTCCAGTAGACCTGACAGAACCTGGACTGGGGGGGGGGCAATAAATGAAAAATATTTGCTCCATTGATTAGAAATTGATCATTCAAAATACGTTCCAAACAGTTTCTTGGTGGAACAGCTCTCAAAGTCACTCTTTTAGCCTGTAAAGAAACACAAACAAAGCCGATTCAGATTAGAACATCACAAAACCTAGTAGGCTACTGTTTGTTTTTTAAATGAAAATGTGAACGACCTCGATTTTGCTATTTGAAGATCCAGATCTGGGTGTATGCGTGTGTGTGTGTGTGTGTGTGTGCGTGGCCATACACCCAAATATAGGCCTACGTACGTAGGTACTGACATCACAGATGGTTGACATCATAGAACTGGCCGATTGGCTGAGAGGCATAATGACGTCATGCCTCGGTGCTCATACCGATCGAAGCTCGTTGGAAATTCAGAACTCAGTCATAAAGGCTCAACTGATCGTCTATACCCGAGATAAAGAACGATCCCCTGAACACCTACACCTGAGATAAAGAACGATCCCCTGATCACCTACACCTGAGATAAAGAACGATCCCCTGATCACCTACACCTGAGATAAAGAACGATCCCCTGATCACCTACACCTGAGATAAAGAACGATCCCCTGATCACCTACACCTGAGATAAAGAACGATCCCCTGATCACCTACACCTGAGATAAAGAACGATCCCCTGATCACCTACACCTGAGATAAAGAACGATCCCCTGATCACCTACACCTGAGATAAAGAACGATCCCCTGATCACCTACACCTGAGATAAAGAACGATCCCCTGATCACCTACACCTGAGATAAAGAACGATCCCCTGATCACCTACACCTGAGATAAAGAACGATCCCCTGATCACCTACACCTGAGATAAAGAACGATCCCCTGATCACCTACACCTGAGATAAAGAACGATCCCCTGATCACCTACACCTGAGATAAAGAAAGATCCCCTGAACATCTACACCTGAGATAAAGAAGGATCTCCTGTCACAATGTCAGACAACACCAAACGACTCGTCTTCTCCATCATCCAGTTCTTCAACGACCAGCTCCGTTCCGGGAAACTGTCTGCGGGTTCCCAGGAGGGTCTAGAGGTGGCCGTGCAATGTCTGGAAACGGCCTTTGAGGTTTCCGCCGACGACCAGACCCTCGCCGTCTCGCAGACGCTGCCGGAGATCTTCTCCGACGCCGTGTCCAAGCTCCCTGGGGCGGCCGCCGCTGCTCCTCCCCGGGCCAATAAGGCGGACACGACGCCACCGACCGACCAGCAGATGGCGGAAGCGGAGCGGCTCAAAGTGGACGGAAACGCTCAGATGCTGGCGGAGCGTTTCTCGGCGGCCGTGGAGCTGTACTCCAAGGCCATCGCCCTCAGCCCGCGGAACGCCGTGTACTACGGCAACCGGGCCGCGGCCCACGGCAAGCTGGGCAACCACGTCGGGGCCGTGCAGGACTGCGAGGCGGCCATCCGGTTCGACCCCAAGTACTGCAAGGCCTACGGCAGGATGGGCACGGCTCTGACCAGCCTGAACCGGAACACGGAGGCCCTGCGCTTCTACGAGAAGGCCCTGGAGCTGGACCCCGGCAACCAGACGTACAAGTCCAACCTGGCCATCGCCCAGCAGAAGGTGGTGCAGAACCCGCCCCAGGCGGGCCCCACCGACGGCGGGATGGGAGGGATGGACTTCTCGGGTCTGTTCAACAACGTGGAGCTGAGGAACATGGCGACGTCTCTGATGAGCAACCCGCAGGTGTCTTCGCTGATGAACAACCCTCAGCTGCAGCAGCTGGTGTCCGGGATCACCGGGGCCTTCGGACCAACCGGAGCGCCCGGCGCAACCGAAGGCGGGACGGCCCCGACAACAGATGGGGGGAGTGGCCAGGCCTCATAAAGGCAGTGGCTTCCCAAACTTTTTCATGGCAAGCACCCCCAAATCAATCTGAGAATCCCATCGTCAAATATTCGGGAAAACAGCGCCTCCCCTGTTGTTCCTTGCCGCGAGGCAACAGTCTGTCTTGAGAGACTACCCCCAAATTGACACTAATTAGCCCGCGGACCCCCCCTAATCCCCCATTTGAAGAGACGTGCCAGGGACCCCCATAAGAGAAGATTTGTACGTCTTTAGCAGTGATTCTCAACCGCTTACAGGACCCCCAGTTTGACATGAATGGTCTACGTACGGACCCCCATTTGATGGCCTTTCTATCTCTGACTCCGAGACCCCAGTTTATATTGTACAATCAATGATGTTAATTTGAACTCTGAGAGTGTACAAATGGAACCAAATGGACCCACTTTGGTGACCCATGTCCTAAAGGCAGTGCTTTGGCTCAGGGTAAATAGCCTTTTCCATCCACGGCACCCATGAGTTATAGCCTTATTACATCCATGTCTAATTACAGGGTACCCACTTTGAGGACCCTGTCTGTCCATGAGGACAACCCTTGGCTCCACCAGGACAGGGGGGTCAGACAGTTGACTCGACGGCTGAGAAGGTCCAGTGAAGTTGCTCTGTGTCGCATCGGCAAACGTTTTCAACGTTCACATTATTCCACTTGGTAGTTTTTTTTTTGTGCGTTATGCATTGAAGGGAAGCATGACGTCTGTCACTCGAGATCCGTTCACCCCACCGACTTCAAATTCGACACACGCATTTCCACACCCTCACAGGGAGTGCAGTTGGTCGAATCCAGAACCGCCACAAAAGGCCCGTGCTCTGGACACGGACGGCCCCTGCCCAGGCTCCAGGCTCCAGGCTCTGGACACGGACGGCCCCTGCCCAGGCTCCAGGCTCCAGGCTCTGGACACGGACGGCCCCTGCCCAGGCTCCATAGAGACAGTTACAGAAATGTCCATATATGGGCATAAAAAGGGACACAGTTGGGTGGATCAAGTTCCCATCGAAAAGCAGGTGTCATTCTCTGCCGTCCTTTTCCTCCTTTGTAGATATAGTTTGTATTTGTTGATCACGTGTTATTTGTTAAACTATGTTCATGAATTAAATACACATATACTGTAGGACCACAATGAACTAATAGGCCATATAGCGCAAGTACTGCTATATACTAACTAATGTCTGTTAACCTTATACCCCACCTTAAACAGTACCTTAAGTACTGCTATATACTAACTAATGTCTGTTAACCTTATACCCCACCTTAAACAGTACCTTAAGTACTGCTATACTAACTAATGTCTGTTAACCTTATACCCCACCTTAAACAGTACCTTAAGTACTGCTATACTAACTAATGTCTGTTAACCTTATACCCCACCTTAAACAGTACCTTAAGTACTGCTATACTAACTAATGTCTGTTAACCTTATACCCCACCTTAAACAGTACCTTAAGTACTGCTATACTAACTAATGTCTGTTAACCTTATACCCCACCTTAAACAGTACCTTAAGTACTGCTATACTAACTAATGTCTGTTAACCTTATACCCCACCTTAAACAGTACCTTAAGTACTGCTATACTAACTAATGTCTGTTAACCTTATACCCCACCTTAAACAGTACCTTAAGTACTGCTATACTAACTAATGTCTGTTAACCTTATACCCCACCTTAAACAGTACCTTAAGTACTGCTATACTAACTAATGTCTGTTAACCTTATACCCCACCTTAAACAGTACCTTAAGTACTGCTATACTAACTAATGTCTGTTAACCTTATACCCCACCTTAAACAGTACCTTAAGTACTGCTATACTAACTAATGTCTGTTAACCTTATACCCCACCATAAACAGTACCTTAAGTACGTCACCATCAACAACCAATAAGGGACCACCATTCTTACCACCGACACACACACACACACACACACACACACACACAGTCACACACACACACACACACACACACACACACACACAGCTACCAAACTTACCTTAGTTACTTCATCACGAATGGTGGTCCCTTTTCACAGTACTTGCACGCTCTGCTCACGTAAGTAACAAGTCTCCAGGACTTGTTTTTGTCAGTTAACACACATGTCTGACTGTACCACGTGCCGTTTACATTTGTGTCTAGACTAGAGGCTAAAGAAATCACACCTATGTGAAGTGAGGGGCGTTCTTACATCAGCATACGGGACAGACAGGGGCGAAAACATAAGGAAGGCACTGCATAATAAGTTTGTGTGATGAGCACTTTATTTACAAATATAATTAAAAGCTCTGACAGATTCCATGCTTTCTTTTAACCCTGGAAAAGAAATTAAAGTGCATGCAATAATAAAGCATCATACTGATCTGGTTTTGATAAGAAAATACACAGCTTGAGAGAGTTGTGGTTGAAGCCAAAAGAAGAAAAAATAAACCAGAAAAAGATAATGTGATTTAGACAAGAATTCAAATAGATTCCCATGATGACAGATTACTGACATTGAAATGCTTTAAGAGGAAGGAGGGAGGGGGCAGAAAAAAAGAGAATTGCTCTTAAAAAATCTGATTTGAGTAACAGTTAAAATACAATACGAAAATAAGTAAAAGCTCTCCATAAATTCCGTCTATACACAAAATACAAGCCCACTCCCCCCCCCCCCCCAACCACTCCCCCCCGACAAAGCCCTTTGTGCTATAGCTGGGAGTCAGTCGCAGTTCGCGTGGTAGTATTGTTCCCATTGGCTGCCCAGTGTGCAGATAAACCAGTACGACTATTCCCATTGGCTGCCCAATGTGCAGAGAAACCAGTACGATTATAAAGCATTGCCTGTCAACGTACGGGGTGGCCCCGGGGACAACCAACCGGTGATCCAAGTTAAGTGGACCAACTTTACCGTAAAGTCAGAGAGAGAGCAGCATTACAGAACGGAACCACATTTTGGTTCCCATTTTGTACGTCTCTCAAATAATTATTCCCCCATTAGAACCGGGGAAAGCATCTCTTTGTGTCTCCTTTTTAGATTTGAATAGCAGATGTAGGCCTATAGTTAGTACAAAGCTGCCTGCTTGTATGTACATCTGCTCACTCGTCTAGATACATCTTTTTAAGGTGTGTAAATAACAACTTCCTTGTCTAAGAAGGCATTTGTAGAATGGGCCCCTCGGTCAGGTTTTAAATGGTTTAACACAATGTTCTACCGTGTAGATTGGGGGGAGGGGAGGGGGGGGGGGGGTGTGCCAGAGATATAAAACAGTAGGAGGTGGTCCGTGGCCTGGTTGGTGCGTATCAAAACTGGTGGGGGGGGGGGGGGGTACTTGAAATGAAAAGGGTTGAACAATCACCGAACTTAAAGTATCCCGGAACCCCCAAACCACACGGTAAAAACCTGCAGTGTTTCATTTAACAGACAGACCCACAAGGGTCTCTTTTTGGACCCCCTGCTGGTCCCCGAAACCCTTAACGCTGAGAACCAGTTGCGATACACTAATAATACTGTACCATAAAGGACACCCCCCCATCCCCCCCACAGTGCCCCGAGTCAGTAATCAAATTCACTTAAAAGAGTCACATTTATTTAGAAGCGTACCATTATGTACATCAACGACAATTTCTTTCTTTCAAAGTATCAAATCGTTTTTGAAATTGAAATTTGCTGTAAAAACTTCCTGATGAATAAAAGTACCAGAAAAAAGTGGCGAAAAGATCGAAGCAGCGCCAGTGAATGGCTGCGGAAGGAGTAATAGTTTTGCGCTTGAATTTATGAATTTATTTATTTATATTATTATTATCTTTTTTTTTTTGCATGGCTCGAGAGACAAACCACCTCAGACAAACGCAACGGCCTCTGGCCGCGATTCCGCTCGTGGAAAACCACCACTTTTCTCTCTCTCTCTCTCTCTCTCTCTCTCTCTCTCGTTTTACAACTTTTAGTCACGCCAAAAGTGTGATCATAATTGCACAAGAAACAGCAAACACTGTGACGAGGTTATCATAATTCTTACAAAAACATGACAACTACAAGTTTATCCAGCATTGGGTTCTTTTTTTGTCGTGTGTGACACCAACGAGAGGAGGAGGAGGGGCAGTACGGGGACGGTGACAGTACGTACGTACGTACCGGGGTGACGATGGTGTCGGACGGTGTTGGTCTCTTACAACCTGTTGCTGGCTCTAAAAAACACTCCCCGGACAACTGGAAGCGATTCCGAGTCCTTTCTTTTTGTGTGTGTGTGTGTGTGTGTGTGTGTTTTTTTGCGTCAGTGTCTTTTTGTATTGAGTGAGGCTTAACTCATACTCCATCATGTGGCGGTGTTGCACGCTGATATGAAGAACAAAAGAAACTAGCAGGCCTACAAGCTGACATCGCGTCGCGGTGATTTTAGCTTGTCGGCCTGCGATTTCTTTTTGGCACGCGACACCGCTACCGTGACGTAAGTTTGAAATCAAGCTTGGGTTGGACATCAGTAGCTGAAAAAGACCAGAACACTGTCGGGTCGGGCTAAAGACCAGAACACTGTCGGGTCGGGCTAAAGACCAGAACACTGTCGGGTCGGGCTCAACGTTACGGTAAAGGGAGAGAGGAGAGGCAGCGGTGTGGAGGGGAGGGGGTGCACTGGGCTGGGCCTCATCTGTAGTCGTCCTTGGAAAAGTCCAGAGCGCCGAGGTTACAGAAGCCCAGACGCATGCTCTCCATGTCGAAGGTGTCCATCTCACGTTCCTGGCGTTCCAGCAGGTGCTTGATGCGGTCCGTGCGCTCCTTCTGAAGGGAAACCAGCTCCTCTTCAATCTGGGGGGAAATTAAGTGCATTTTTATAGATGCTTTTCCAAGTGCTTAACCCATTCTGACCTGAGATCAGATTCTAAAAATGTCTGTTTGAAAATGACAGTTTTCTGAAAAAGCTATGTTTCTATGTCAGTGGTTCTTCGATTTTTCAAAAATAGCAGACCTACAAGCTCGTAGCGCGCCACTCGGTGGCGCGCTATGAGCTTGTAGATCTGCTTTTTTTTCAATAGCTAAAGCATAACATAATGCTAACACAAAAAGGGGTTCCCACTCAAAATGGATTAAACCGCTTTACAACGGTTCATTCATTCATACATTGGGAGGTGAAGGTTCATTCATTCATACATTGGGAGGTGAAGGTTCATTCATTCATACATTGGGAGGTGAAGGTTCATTCATTCATACATTGGGAGGTGAAGGTTCATTCATTCATACATACATTGGGAGGTGAAGGTTCATTCATTCATACATTGGGAGGTGAAGGTTCATTCATTCATACGTTGGGAGGTGAAGGTTCATTCATTCATACTTTGGGAGGTGAAGGTTCATTCATTCATACGTTGGGAGGTGAAGGTTCATTCATTCATTCATACATTGGGAGGTGAAGGTTCATTCTTTCATACATTGGGAGGTGAAGGTTCATTCATTCATTCGTTGGGAGGTGAAGGTTCATTCATTCATACTTTGGGAGGTGAAGGTTCATTCATTCATACGTTGGGAGGTGAAGGTTCATTCATTCATACGTTGGGAGGTGAAGGTTCATTCATTCATACGTTGGGAGGTGAAGGTTCATTCATTCATACATTGGGAGGTGAAGGTTAATTCATTCATACGTTGGGAGGTGAAGGTTCATTCATTCATACATTGGGAGGTGAAGGTTCATTCATTCATACATTGGGAGGTGAAGGTTCATTCATTCATACATTGGGAGGTGAAGGTTCATTCATTCATACATTGGGAGGTGAAGGTTCATTCATTCATACATTGGGAGGGTCCCTGGAACTACATATTTTCAGATGGGGGTCGGCAGCCAATTACATATCATTTTTGGGGTCCTTGACCTGAAATATTGAGCACCACTGATATACAGTAGAAACATAGGTATTTCAGAAAATTAATTATTTTAATTTCGACGTCAGGCCTAAATGGGTTAAATTGTTTTGTTACATAAGCACCGTGCAAATAGTTTTTGTTCACGAAGCCTAAAAGGCAAAAAGAATAATTTGTAGTTTAATCCAAAAAATAAAAAAATAAAGTTTACTCGATAACCAAACCTGTGACCATGTATAAGGTCTAATAGTCTTTTAGTTCACCTTGACAGCGTATCCTAGATTACTTGAAAGCAATACTGCACTTTATGCACACAAGTTACTGTAGTTTCAATTCTGTATTGCCCTATGAAAAGCACACGTATGTTTTTATGCTCTGTCTCGTAGTGTAATATCACTCGCCTGCCTGTTTGTTTATTTTACTGTTTCTGCTCTCACTCTACCTATATATCCTCTCTCTCTTCTTCCAACGTAGTACCGCGACACGATGGAGCGACTAAAGAGCATGCGGGGGGGGGGGGGGGGGGGGGGGTGTCTGGAACAACATATTTTCAGAAGGGGGGGTCGGCGGCCAAATACAGATGATTCTGGGGGTCTATGACATGAAAAAGGCAGAGCAACCACTGACATAGAAACATGACGTTTTTCAGAGAACGGTCATGATTTTAGAAGACATTAACCCATTTTAGGCGGGTACCCCTTTTGGTGTTAGCATTACGTTATGCTTTAGCTATTTAAAAATAGCAGATCTACAAGCTACGAGCTTGTAGGTCTGCTATTTCTTTTTTATCGAAGAACGACTGACATAGAAACATAGCGTTTTCAGAAAACTGTCATTTTCAAACAGACATTTTTAGAATCTGATCTCAGGTCAGAATGGGTTAATGGACCTTGGGTCTAGATGTGTTATTGGAGCTCCTCTGCAGTGACAGAAAGATGTACAAAGTGCAGCACAGCAGCACGGTGAACTACTGAACACGCATCACAGACAGACAGACAGACCTCACAGACAGACAGACAGACCGTCACAGACAGACAGACAGACCGTCACAGACAGACAGACAGACCGTCACAGACAGACATCACAGACAGACATCACAGACAGACAGACAGACCGTCACAGACAGACAGACATCACAGACAGACAGACCGTCCAGACTGTCTCTGACCAGCCCTCCAAATAAACCATGACATCATCCCAGTCTCATGCAGGTCAGAGAACGGCCAGGAGATGGCGCCAGACCGCCACAGTACAGGTCATCCACGCACACACACACACACACACACACACACACACACACACACACACACACACACACACACACACACACACACACACACACACACACACACACACACACACACACACACACACACACACACACACAAAACTGGGGGGGCTGGCTGACCAGAACCGGATCAGGGCAGCATTTGAAAAATAAAATAAAAAATAAATAAATAAATAAATAAGGAGCCTTTTCCTTTGTTGTGGGAGCGCTACCTCTAGCACACACCGAGGCCGATGACGTCGACCGCTTTAGAAGGCTGCCGACGGCCGTTGTCGCTTTGGCCGTGTTAATCTTGTCACCCTCGTCTCCCGTTCATTGATATGCGCGGCAGATGGTCTAAGTGGTCGTATGAAAAGGAAAGGGGTCCGCGGGGACAATGGGGGGGGGGGGGGGGGGGGGGGGGGTTATTTAGCGGCCACCCCCCCCCCCCGATCCCCAAGTAGGCATCAATCAATACGAAGAGTGTCTATAGTCTATTGTGTCTTCACCCGGATCCCTTTAAACATTTGGATCAATCATTTTCATCCCACGTATTAGTGCCTTGTTGTATCCATTCATTTTAAAATAATTGATGTTTCACTGGTCAATAATTGTCTCATTACAGTGAAGAATAGGCTGGTGTCACAGCCGTGGACTAAAGGTGACATCTAATGATTTGGCCAAAATACGAGGAATGGATGTCTGCTCTGTAGCCTGGAGGCTGAGAGGAGAGGAATGGATGTCTGCTCTGTAGCCTGGAGGCTGAGAGGAGAGGAATGGATGTCTGCTCTGTAGCCTGAAGGCTGAGAGGAGAGGAATGGATGTCTGCTCTGTAGCCTGAAGGCTGAGAGGAGAGGAATGGATGTCTGCTCTGTAGCCTGGAGGCTGAGAGGAGAGGAATGGATGTCTGCTCTGTAGCCTGAAGGCTGAGAGGAGAGGAATGGATGTCTGCTCTGTAGCCTGAAGGCTGAGAGAGGAATGGATGTCTGCTCTGTAGCCTGAAGGCTGAGAGAGGAATGGATGTCTGCTCTGTAGCCTGAAGGCTGAGAGAGGAATGGATGTCTGCTCTGTAGCCTGAAGGCTGAGAGAGGAATGGATGTCTGCTCTGTAGCCTGGAGGCTGTGAGAGGAATGGATGTCTGCTCTGTAGCCTGAAGGCTGAGAGAGGAATGGATGTCTGCTCTGTAGCCTGGAGGCTGAGAGAGGAATGGATGTCTGCTCTGTAGCCTGAAGGCTGAGAGAGGAATGGATGTCTGCTCTGTAGCCTGGAGGCTGAGAGGAGAGGAATGGATGTCTGCTCTGTAGCCTGGAGGCTGAGAGGAGAGGAATGGATGTCTGCTCTGTAGCCTGAAGGCTGAGAGGAGAGGAATGGATGTCTGCTCTGTAGCCTGAAGGCTGAGAGAGGAATGGATGTCTGCTCTGTAGCCTGAAGGCTGAGAGAGGAATGGATGTCTGCTCTGTAGCCTGAAGGCTGAGAGAGGAATGGATGTCTGCTCTGTAGCCTGGAGGCTGAGAGGAGAGGAATGGATGTCTGCTCTGTAGCCTGGAGGCTGAGAGAGGAATGGATGTCTGCTCTGTAGCCTGGAGGCTGAGAGGAGAGGAATGGATGTCTGCTCTGTAGCCTGGAGGCTGAGAGGAGAGGAATGGATGTCTGCTCTGTAGCCTGGAATGCATGCCACTCTCATCCCCACCTGTTGTGAGCCTGTGTGACCACATCAATGTCTGTCTGCGCCGGTCTGTCTGTCTGCCTGCCTGTCTGACCTGTCTCTGCGTCTCTCTCATGCAAATGTGGATCTGAGTGCATGGATAACAAAGCAAAAACACGACCAATGGGAGGTTTTTGGAGCAATTTGATGATGTGCCCCCTCACCTTCTGCTCCAGGTTAGCGCGGCGCGGAGCAGCGTCCCCCCCCCCCCCCCCCCCCCTCACCTTCTGCTCCAGGTGAGCCCTGCGTAGCGACCCCCCCCCCTCACCTTCTGCTCCAGGTGCGCGCGGCGCAGCGACACCTTCTGCTCCAGCTTGTGCTGCTCCCTCTCGTGCTGAGCCTCCGTCTGCATCTTGATCTTGCTCTGGTAGGCGTTGAGCAGCTCCATCTCCTGCTGCAGCTGCTGGCGGAGGGCCTGGCACTCCGCCTCCTGGGCCTCGTCCAGACGCAGCTGGGGGACGGGACAGAGAGCAGAGAGAGAGAGAGAGAGACGGGACAGAGAGCAGAGAGAGAGAGACGGGACAGAGAGCAGAGAGAGAGAGACGGGACAGAGAGCAGAGAGAGAGAGAGAGAGACGGGACAGAGAGCAGAGAGAGAGAGAGAGAGACGGGACAGAGAGCAGAGAGAGAGAGACGGGACAGAGAGCAGAGAGAGAGAGACGGGACAGAGAGCAGAGAGAGAGACGGGACAGAGAGCAGAGAGAGAGAGACGGGACAGAGAGCAGAGAGAGAGAGACGGGACAGAGAGAGCAGAGAGAGAGACGGGACAGAGAGCAGAGAGAGAGAGACGGGACAGAGAGCAGAGAGAGAGAGACGGGACAGAGAGAGAGAGAGAGAGACGGGACAGAGAGCAGAGAGAGAGAGACGGGACAGAGAGAGAGAGAGAGAGACGGGACAGAGAGCAGAGAGAGAGAGACGGGACAGAGAGAGAGAGAGAGAGACGGGACAGAGAGCAGAGAGAGAGAGACGGGACAGAGAGCAGAGAGAGAGAGACGGACAGAGAGCAGAGAGAGAGAGACGGGACAGAGAGCAGAGAGAGAGAGACGGGACAGAGAGCAGAGAGAGAGAGACGGGACAGAGAGAGAGAGAGAGAGACGGGACAGAGAGCAGAGAGAGAGAGACGGGACAGAGAGCAGAGAGAGAGAGACGGGACAGAGAGCAGAGAGAGAGAGACGGGACAGAGAGCAGAGAGAGAGAGACGGGACAGAGAGAGAGAGAGAGAGACGGGACAGAGAGCAGAGAGAGAGAGACGGGACAGAGAGCAGAGAGAGAGAGACGGGACAGAGAGCAGAGAGAGAGAGACGGGACAGAGAGAGAGAGACGGGACAGAGAGCAGAGAGAGAGAGACGGGACAGAGAGCAGAGAGAGAGAGACGGGACAGAGAGAGAGAGAGAGAGACGGGACAGAGAGCAGAGAGAGAGAGACGGGACAGAGAGCAGAGAGAGAGAGACGGGACAGAGAGAGAGAGACGGGACAGAGAGCAGAGAGAGAGAGACGGGACAGAGAGCAGAGAGAGAGACGGGACAGAGAGCAGAGAGAGACGGGACAGAGAGAGAGAGAGAGAGACGGGACAGAGAGCAGAGAGAGAGAGACGGGACAGAGAGAGAGAGAGAGAGAGACGGGACAGAGAGAGAGAGAGAGAGACGGGACAGAGAGAGAGAGAGAGAGACGGGACAGAGAGCAGAGAGAGAGAGACGGGACAGAGAGAGAGAGAGAGAGACGGGACAGAGAGAGAGAGAGAGAGACGGGACAGAGAGCAGAGAGAGAGAGACGGGACAGAGAGCAGAGAGAGAGAGAGACGGGACAGAGAGCAGAGAGAGAGAGACGGGACAGAGAGAGAGAGACGGGACAGAGAGCAGAGAGAGAGAGACGGGACAGAGAGAGCAGAGAGAGAGAGACGGGACAGAGAGAGAGAGAGAGAGACGGGACAGAGAGCAGAGAGAGAGAGACGGGACAGAGAGCAGAGAGAGAGAGACGGGACAGAGAGAGAGAGAGAGAGACGGGACAGAGAGCAGAGAGAGAGAGACGGGACAGAGAGCAGAGAGAGAGAGAGACGGGACAGAGAGCAGAGAGAGAGAGACGGGACAGAGAGAGAGAGACGGGACAGAGAGCAGAGAGAGAGAGACGGGACAGAGAGCAGAGAGAGAGAGACGGGACAGAGAGCAGAGAGAGAGACGGGACAGAGAGCAGAGAGAGACGGGACAGAGAGAGAGAGAGAGAGACGGGACAGAGAGCAGAGAGAGAGAGACGGGACAGAGAGAGAGAGAGAGAGACGGGACAGAGAGAGCAGAGAGAGAGAGACGGGACAGAGAGCAGAGAGAGAGAGACGGGACAGAGAGAGCAGAGAGAGAGAGACGGGACAGAGAGCAGAGAGAGAGAGACGGGACAGAGAGAGCAGAGAGAGAGAGACGGGACAGAGAGAGAGAGAGAGAGACGGGACAGAGAGCAGAGAGAGAGAGACGGGACAGAGAGAGACAGAGAGAGAGAGAGAGAGAGAGAGCATGATGCATGGGGCAACTTTTGACCCATTCTGAGCTGAGATCAGATTATTCAAATGTCTTCTCCATCCTGACAGTTTTCTGAAAAAGCTATGTTTCTATGTCAGTCGATTTTTCAAAAATAGCAGACCTACAAGCTCATAGCGCGCCACCGAGTGGCGCGCTATGAGCTTGTAGATCTGCTATTTTTCAATAGTTAAAGCATGACATGATGCTAACACCAAAAAGGGGTCCCCGCCCAAAATGGGTTAAAACAAAAAAAGATGTATCCTACGATTTTGCAACCCATTTTTTCACCCAGTGTCAATTATCTAATGTAATGACGACTGACCTCATGCTTCCTTCTATGCATGAGGAGTCCAAGCTGCTTCTTTACACCTGACAGGGGGGGGGGGTTCCCCGGGCCGGACGTAGCGCGTGGAAGGAACACTTTATTCCGACCAGTTCCTTTCCCCTCCATCAGGCCTGATGGAGGGATGCAGTAATCCTTGTCTCTAAACTACCTCCCCCTGGCCAGAGATTTGACCAGAGGGAGGTAGTTTAGAGACCAGGATTACTGCATGTTTTTTGTGAGGGTACCTACCCTAGGGGACACGGGGGAGTACATGCAAAGTAAACTCCACACAGAAAGGCCCTTTCGCCAACCCCGCCTTGGGTATGGGCACTGATGACGTGGAGGAGGAAACACGCCCACAGCGTCCCCAGCGGGAATCGAAACCCAAGTCAGAACCCGACTTGAGAAGCCACTGCTCTACAGCATCGTTGTACCAGAGACTCCCATTGTAACAATGTAATGCAGAAGTGCTCATTCTATCTCAATGGAATAGTTCCAATGTTTGGAACTATAGCCTTTGTGGCGAGATCAGAGCATGTCGCCACTTGGCTTTGTATAAGCCTCCTGCAGAGGTCAATGACACTTGGTTGAATGCCCAGACAGAGTGAAAGGCTTTGACCCTTTGACCCTCCTTGGAGGTCAGACGACTCACCGCCTGCGAGGCCATCATCTCGTTGATGCTCTGCTCGTACTGCTCGGCCAGGATGGCCAGCTTCCTCGTCTGCTCCTCCTTCAGCGCCTTCAGCACCGTCTTGTGCTCCGACTTGGGCGTCACCTCCATCTGGTGGTGGCGGAGCGCCTTGTACTGCTTGGTCTGCACCTTGCACGTGTCCTGGAACTGCTTCTTGATCTGCATCTCCAGGGCCTGAAAGTTCCAGTGTTTGGTTTTAGTCACATTTGTTTTGATTTTTTTTTTAAATGTTTTAGTGTTAGTCTAGTTTTAGTTTAGACTAAATATCATTAGATTTTAGTCGACTAAATCTGCAGTTGATTTAGTCGAACAAAATGTATTTTGGTGGGCCTTGATGCCGTCGTAATGACAGTTTTTTTTCACTTGGTGAAAATAGGCGATCTACAAACCCACAATGCGTCACAGCGCGACGCGTTGTGGGCTTTTAGATTGGCTATTTTCAGCATGCAACTAATTGTAAAATGACTTGTACTGGATCTCATCATAGCTTAGTTTCCATGTTGTTTTTGTCGGTGAAAAAAGGTAGTTGACGAACATTTTTCGTCTTGGTTTTAGTCGACGAAAACAACACTGCCAGTGTTGTTTTTGGCAGCAAATTTAGATTTTAGTTTTAGTCATAGTTTTTGGAATAAAAACGTAACTTTGTTGTAGTCACATTTTAGTCTAGTTTTAGTCAACTAAATATCTATCAATTTTAGTCGACTAAATCTACAGTTGTTGATAAAATTGAATTTTTGCGGGCCTCGATGGTGTTGTAATGGCAGATTTTACACTTGGTTTGTATGCTGAAAATAGCCGATCTACAAGACTTGCAGACCGGCTATTTTCAGAGTGCAACACCCGAGAGCAACCAAACATGCCACACACACACCCATGCGTCACCTTGAGGTTCTTGGGCTGCTGCCTCAGCTCCATCACGTGCTTGCGGTGGAGCTCCCGCTCGCGGCGGGTTGTTGTACTCGATCTGGTTCTCCAGCTCGGTCTGGTGCTGCAGGCGGATCAGGTCCATGCGGAGCTTCTGCAGCGTGCGGAGCTGCCGCTGCTCCAGCTCCTGGGTGGACTCGTCGTGGCGGATCAGCATGGCGTGCTCCATCTCCTTCTGCGTCTTCTTCTTGTTCAGCTCCTGCACGGTACGAGCACCACGAGGCAGAGACACACAAACAATGCATGTTTTAAGTCCATTCCACAAAATGTCTTCTAAATCCTGACATTTTTCTGAAATACCTCATGTTTCTGTATCAGTGGTGCTCAATATTTCATGTCAAGGACCCCAAAATATATATGTAATATGCCTCCGTCCCCCCATCTGAAAATATGTTGTTCCAGGGACCTCCCCAGAAGCAAAGAATTTAGTTAAAATGTTCACTCTGAAACAATATATATTCAAAGATTTGAGGCACATTTTCACGATTTTTCAAAAATAGCAGACCTACAAGCTCGTAGCACGCGCTATGAGCTTGTACATTTGCTATTTTTCAATAGCTAAAGTAGAACATAATGCTTAGTTAAAACACCAAAACGGGTTCCCGTCCAGAATGGGTTAAAGGTAAACGTTGCTATGTTTCCCTATTAAAGTTTTTTTCACTGCATTTGCAGACAATTTGTTCTTGTTCATTGTCAGGCACTTTACCCTCTCCTATACTATGCATGCAAGCATACAAAATGACCCTTATGGGTCCATTTGAACACTCTCAGAGTTACAGGGGGTCCTTGAAAATGAAACATTTGAAAACCACTAGTACTAGTTGGGACTCCTAATGTCCCATAGAGTGTCATAATAAATAATTGCCATACATATTCTGGGGAAAACCTGGAGACCTGACATTCAGTAAGTGGGTGTTATGATAACAATAAGAACATCATAATGACAGAAAATCTAAACATTAGCCACAGATATGACCAAGGCTTTGCCACGGACACATTTGTGACCAGATTTGACTGAGATTGCGCAAACTCCAGCAGAGGAGAAAAACGTTTTTCTTTCTTTTTTTTTAATAGTCTCTTTTTTTTAATAGCTGCAGGCAGACTCTTCACATACTAGAGCATGTCTGAAATAAGTATCAGAGCTGAAATTGACATGTAAATATGAAATAAATGCTTAAACATGTAGCTAGGTGTCATATCTGGCTCATGCTATGGCAAAGATTGGGAGGCAGGAGACAGCGCAACAGTATAAGAAACTATTTATTATATAGGGCTAGACATTAACTTAAATAACTGAACTACAACATAACAACATAATCAGGCAACAGGTCCTATGAGGTGTGGAGTCAGTGGTGTAGGTGTAGTGTATGGATGTGTGATACATGGTGTGGTGCATGTGTGGATGGAAAGAATAATCAAACATAAAGGAGCTGAGGCATGGAGGCTAATGCAGGGAGTGGAGGCAGCAGGTCTGCCTCTGGATCTCTCTCAACTGGCAGGGGCGTTGCATTTATAGCCTCTGGGAGACACCGGGCCCAGGTGCTCTCCCATTAGCCATTAGGCAAATGCCCTACCCAGGCTCACCTACAGGATGACAGTTAGGCAGGCATATTCTACTCATATGTGTGGGGCATCACACATATTTTATTTTATGATAATGCTTATTTCTGTTTTTGTTTTGATCAAATACTTTGTGTAAATCCTGTGTGGGAAGTGAAACGTGATATTGTTTATTTATGTTGTTGGTGTCTTATAATCCCGTAAGGGATGGGTCTTAATGACAAGACACGAAAATAAAAATTCATTCAATTCATTCATTCATTCATTCACACTATAGGTGTAATGTTAGAGTCCACAGAAGTGAACCTTTCAAGCCTGTTTTTCCAAACTCGCTGTTTCTCTGCAAGACATTACTCTATAAGCCATATCTCCAAAACTGGCGGGTCAAACTGAACAACCAATATGTCAATTTGATTCCCTGCTTTCATATCACATGGAAAAACAAAATCCAATGGCAGTCTAATCTGGTCACATTTGATATGTTTTGTGACCCCTAGCTGCTTTAGTGCTGTGGTCTAAAAACATGACACAGTGTTTGTCACAGTATTTATTTTTCTCAGGGCCCCCTCCCCCTCCTCCTCCCCCTCCTCCTCCTCCTCCTCCTGCTCCTCTACTTCCACCAGATTTACTCCACAGATCTGCAGATTACAGCATTGCTGAACCTGGCTTTAGTTCTGTAATATGCTTAAGTCTTGGTGGGGAAACACCTCCTCCATGCTCCACACAACAATAGGCGTCATTGGGACAGGAACGGGCCTGCCTGGGAACATGATCTGGGTTGCATGTCGCACGGCGCCGTTCGGAGTCCAGGTTCACACCAAGGGTCAGATATACAAACACCAGCGATAAGCACAGGGAGTGTGTTCTGGTCCCCTGGGGGATGGGGCGGGGGGGGGGGGGGGGGGGGGGTAACCTTTACTGCTTCACCCAGCAGATGGCTCAGATGAGGAGCACACATCCTTGGGGAGCTGTTAATAGTTAACCCATTCTGACGTGAGATCAGATTCTAAAAATGTCTTTGATTTTTCAAAAATAGCAGACCTACAAGCTCGTAGTGCGCCACTCGGTGGCGCGCTATGAGCTTGTAGATCTGCTATTTTTCAATAGCTAAAGCACAACATAATGCTAACACCAAAATGGGTTCCTGCCCAAAATGGGTTAATAGTTAGGGAATATTATTATCAAAATAATGTCAAATCTGGGAATACATTTCTTACCAAGAATTGTCTTCACCAATGTGTTTGTAAAGGAGTCTACTACTAACATATCCCACATTGGTTTCTATTCAACCACCCTATAGGGGAACTTTTGACAAGTTGGGCTACCCTCAGCGGACTGACCTCATGCTTCCTTCTATGCATGAGGAGTCCAAGCTACTTCTTTTTACCTGACAGGCGGGAGTTTCCCCGGGCCGGACGTAGCGTGTGGAAAAAACACGTTATTCCGACCCTAGGGGACACGGGTAGAACATGTGGGGGTACCTACCCTAGGGGACACGGGGAGAACATGTGAGGGTACCTACCCTAGGGGACACGGGGGAGAACATGTGAGGGTATACCTACCCTAGGGGACACGGGGAGAACATGTGAGGGTATACCTACCCTAGGGGACACGGGGAGAACATGTGGGGGTACCTACCCTAGGGGACACGGGGGAGAACATGTGAGGGTATACCTACCCTAGGGGACACGGGGAGAACATGTGAGGGTACCTACCCTAGGGAACACGGGGAGAACATGTCAGGGTACCTATCCTAGGGGACACGGGGAGAACATGTGAGGGTACCTACCCTAGGGGACACGGGGAGAACATGTGAGGGTACCTACCCTAGGGGACACGGGGAGAACATGTGAGGGTACCTATCCTAGGGGACACGGGGAGAACATGTGGGGGTACCTACCCTAGGGGACACGGGGGAGAACATGTGAGGTATACCTACCCTAGGGGACACGGGGAGAACATGTGAGGGTACCTACCCTAAGGGACACGGGGAGAACATGTGAGAGTACCTATCCTAGGGGACACGGGGAGAACATGTCAGGGTACCTACCCTAGGGGACACGGGGAGAACATGTGAGGGTACCTACCCTAGGGGACACGGGGAGAACATGTGAGGGTACCTACCCTAGGGGACATGGGGAGAACATGTGAGGGTACCTACCCTATAGGGGACACGGGGAGAACATGCAAACTCCCCACAGAAAGGCCCTTTCACCAACCCCCTGCCTCGGGTATGGGCACTGATAACGCGGAGGAGGAAACACACCCCTGGGTTCGATTCCCACTGTGGGCGCACCTGGGCCCACAGTGGGAATGGAACCCAGGACCTTCTAGCTGTGAGGCCACCGTGCCCCCCTCTCTGAACCCCTTCCAAGCATTATAGTTTTGCACGAAAAACACTCCTTGGGCTAAAAACGGCTGTCATCACTTAATGTGATGAGGTCAGCACATTTGGGCACGCACTCACGCACACACACACACACACACACACACACACACACACACACACACACACACACACACACACACACACACACACACACACACACACACACACACACACACACACACCCCTCCTAGTACCTCTCGGATCTGCTCCTGCTCGAACTCGTGCCTCTTGACCATGACCTTGCGCTTGAAGCCGCGGCAGTTCCTCTCGTAGAAGCAGCGCTGCTGGCCCAGCAGGGTGGCCTCCTCCTCGGCCTGGCTGTGCTGCATGTTCTCCTTGTGCTTCGACAGGCGCTCCTGCTTCTCCTTCTTAGGGGTGCTGTGGTCCTCGTTCATCTCCTGAGGAGGAGGAGGAGGAGGAGGAGGAGAGAGGAGGGGAGGGGAGGGGAGGGGAGGGGAGGGGAGGGGAGGGGAGGGGAGGAGAGGAGAGGAGAGGAGAGGAGAGGAGAGGAGAGGAGAGGAGAGGAGAGGAGAGGAGAGGAGAGGAGAGGAGAGGAGAGGAGAGGAGAGGAGAGGAGAGGAGAGGAGAGGAGAGGAGAGGAGAGGAGAGGAGAGGAGAGGAGAGGAGGAGGGGAGGGGAGGGGAGGGGAGGGGAGGAGAGGAGGAGAGGAAAGGAGGATAATTATATAAACATGATTTAGAAGACATTTTTAAATGTCGACGTCAGGGTTAACCGTTTCAGTTCATACGACGTATGAGACCGTCATAAGGATCCCGAAATATTAGTACCATCAACGTGCGAGGACGTCCTAGAGACGCGGGGCGAGATAAGAAT
This sequence comes from Protomyctophum parallelum, assembly GCF_964188405.1. Lineage (NCBI taxonomy): Eukaryota > Metazoa > Chordata > Actinopteri > Myctophiformes > Myctophidae > Protomyctophum > Protomyctophum parallelum. The sequence continues at coordinate 33,615,682 of NC_139710.1, forward strand.
ATTCAGAATTTCTTCTTTGGCTTTTCGCTTTTCGCTTTCCGTATGCTAACGCTATGTGCAACTATTAGCTTGTCATTGACTCCCATGTTAGCGGCGGCGGAAAGAATGACTCGTATCTCCTAATCCAGGGTGCTCTCCGTGGTGATGAATGGATCGATATGCTGGCGCTTCATTTCTGCTCCTCATCCGTCTCTCCCGCAAAATATGAACGCTTTTTGGAGCGGAAAAATATATATTAAGATGATCGGGGATGTGAGGTCACTTAGTAAAGTCAACTTGTTTTAGGAAAGTGTTTCCGGTTTTCAGAGTAAAAGCGATCAGACAACTCTGGCACCCAGAGCTTCTATTTTGAAGGCACTTCCGGCACTAAATATGTTGGAAACAGCAACGTTTGGGCCTATGCGGCCTTCATCAGGCTATCTTCATGGACACAAATGAGAAAGCATCCTTTTTGTAGGCTGTCTGACCTAACGGTAAGCCTATCGGGTCAAACCAAGAAATGACATCACTGCACTTAAGGTCACTTAAGGTGACAGGTACTCTCATATGGTTAATTAAATGAGAAGTCATATAAGAGCTCAGTAAACCCGCCTACTCATAAAATATACATTTTGATGCTAATTCCGTCTTCAAAGCAGACCATGTGGTCATGATGAACCATCTGCCCTGACCCGCAGATGACCTCCAGAGAGAGAGAGAGAGAGAGAGAGAGAGAGAGAGAGAGAGAATGGTGTAACAGAGATTTGGACTAATCTTTCTGCCTCCGGGCAGGTTTTTCTTTCTCTTTCAACGGACATGAATATTCGTTGCAGACGAGGCGGTAAACCTTATATCTCCATAATTTCAACTTTTAACACGACTTTAGGGGAAATTATAATTCCCCACATTCACTGTCGTACAAGCGCGTTGCACAAAAAGTAGTCGATCCGCTCGCTATGCCTTTGGAAACGGAAGTGTAAGTGGTTCCTTTTAAGCATTATGTTATACTTTATTTAATCTACAAGCTCATAGCGCGGCACTCTGGTCTGCTATTTTTTTTTATCGTGAAATCGTTGAATATGTATTCTTGCAGAGCGATCGTTCTTAATGCAATTCTTTGCTTCTTGGGGGGGGGGGGGGGGGGGGGGTCCCTGGAACAACATATTTTCAGATGGGGGGTCAGCGGGTCCTTGACATGAAATAATAGAACCACTGACAGGATTTAGAAGACATTTGTAGAATCATCCTCTAAATGGGTTAAGTCTGTGCCTTTTACACTGAAAAGTAAAGAGAGTGTCACAAGATAATAACCAGTCAAAGACTCTTGTTCTTGTCTTGTTCTTGGTCATTTCTTAGATTTTCTGTTTTACACACCATTATAATGTTCTCATTTTGATCATAACAACCACTTACTGAACGTCAAGTCTCCAGGTTTTCCTCAGAATATGTACAGTATGGATATTATTTACTATGACATCATGTATGGCCCATTAGGTATAGGAGTCCAATTAGTACTAGTGGTTCTCAAATGTTTTATTTGCAAGGACCCCATTTAGACCTTTCTGAAAAACCTATGTTTCTACATATGTGTCAGTGGTTCTCAACTTATTTCATGTCCCCCCAGAATTATATATATTTGGCCGCGGACCCCCCAGCTAAAGTTTAACATAATGCTTAAAACACCAAAAGGGGTTCCCGCCCAAAATGGGTTCCATTTGAACACTCTCAGAGTTACAGAGCTGTTATTCATGGATTTCTATTCATGTGTTTCTGCTAATATTATTGTCCACTCATTTTGTATGACTGTGGCAAAAAAAGCATTGACAAAAATGTCCACCGCATTAAAGCCAACATGGTGATGACAATAACAACTACGTTGGAACACGCAGGTCAAGCCAACATGGTGATGACAATAACAACTCCAGGAGCATTAACCTCCAATGTGGTCAAATCCCTGGAGAGAATCCTAACTGAGGAGCTCTGAAAGGAAACGGAGCGATCACTAGATCCACATCAATTTGCATATGCAAGGAACCCGGGAACTATAGTGATGCGATTTCCACATTAACACACCGTGTATTGAAGAACTTAGAGGGAGCTAGAACATAATGCAAGACTTAGCTCTGCCTTTAATACAATCCATCCAGACATTCTTCTTCGTAAGTTATCTGAGATGAAGGTGAATCCAGTTCTGATTAGATGGTATTTCTCCTTTCTATCCAACAGGCCACAACAGGTGAGATTTAATTTGGCACTCTCTGATAGGGCAGTAAGCAGTACAGGGGACAGTTAGTTCCTCCCTTTTATTTACCCTATACACTAATGACTGTGTCAGCTGACAGCTCACAGTCCAATCAGTGTGTAGTCCAGTTCTCTGACAACACTGTTATCCTTAGTCTACTCACAACAACAACAACAACAACACTGTTATCCTTAGTCTACTCACTGTTATCCTTATTCTACTCACAACACTGTTATCCTTAGTCTACTCACTGTTATCCTTAGTCTACTCACTGTTATCCTTAGTCTACTCACTGTTATCCTTAGTCTACTCACTGTTATCCTTAGTCTACTCACTGTTATCCTTAGTCTACTCAACACTGTTATCCTTAGTCTACTCACTGTTATCCTTAGTCTACTCAACACTGTTATCCTTAGTCTACTCACTGTTATCCTTAGTCTACTCACTGTTATCCTTAGTCTACTCACTGTTATCCTTAGTCTACTCACTGTTATCCTTAGTCTACTCACAACACTGTTATCCTTAGTCTACTCACAACACTGTTATCCTTAGTCTACTCACTGTTATCCTTAGTCTACTCACTGTTATCCTTAGTCTACTCACTGTTATCCTTAGTCTACTCACTGTTATCCTTAGTCTACTCACTGTTATCCTTAGTCTACTCACTGTTATCCTTAGTCTACTCACAACACTGTTATCCTTAGTCTACTCACTGTTATCCTTAGTCTACTCACTGTTATCCTTAGTCTACTCACTGTTATCCTTAGTCTACTCACTGTTATCCTTAGTCTACTCACTGTTATCCTTAGTCTACTCACTGTTATCCTTAGTCTACTCAACACTGTTATCCTTAGTCTACTCACTGTTATCCTTAGTCTACTCACTGTTATCCTTAGTCTACTCACTGTTATCCTTAGTCTACTCACTGTTATCCTTAGTCTACTCAACACTGTTATCCTTAGTCTACTCACTGTTATCCTTAGTCTACTCACTGTTATCCTTAGTCTACTCACTGTTATCCTTAGTCTACTCACTGTTATCCTTAGTCTACTCAACACTGTTATCCTTAGTCTACTCACTGTTATCCTTAGTCTACTCACTGTTATCCTTAGTCTACTCACTGTTATCCTTAGTCTACTCACTGTTATCCTTAGTCTACTCACTGTTATCCTTAGTCTACTCACTGTTATCCTTATAGTCTACTCACTGTTATCCTTAGTCTACTCACTGTTATCCTTAGTCTACTCAACACTGTTATCCTTAGTCTACTCACTGTTATCCTTAGTCTACTCACTGTTATCCTTAGTCTACTCACTGTTATCCTTAGTCTACTCAACACTGTTATCCTTAGTCTACTCACTGTTATCCTTATAGTCTACTCACTGTTATCCTTAGTCTACTCAACACTGTTATCCTTAGTCTACTCACAACACTGTTATCCTTAGTCTACTCACAACACTGTTATCCTTAGTCTACTCACAAGACAACACTGTTATCCTTAGTCTACTCACAACACTGTTATCCTTAGTCTACTCACAAGACAACACTGTTATCCTTAGTCTACTCACAAGACAACACTGTTATCCTTAGTCTACTCACAACACTGTTATCCTTAGTCTACTCACAACACTGTTATCCTTAGTCTACTCACAACACTGTTATCCTTAGTCTACTCACTGTTATCCTTAGTCTACTCAATGTTATCCTTAGTCTACGCAACACTGTTATCCTTAGTCTACTCACAACACTGTTATCCTTAGTCTACTCACTGTTATCCTTAGTCTACTCACTGTTATCCTTAGTCTACTCACTGTTATCCTTAGTCTACTCACTGTTATCCTTAGTCTACTCAACACTGTTATCCTTAGTCTACTCACTGTTATCCTTAGTCTATTCACTGTTATCCTTAGTCTACTCACTGTTATCCTTAGTCTATTCACTGTTATCCTTAGTCTACTCACTGTTATCCTTAGTCTACTCACTGTTATCCTTAGTCTACTCAACACTGTTATCCTTAGTCTACTCACTGTTATCCTTAGTCTATTCACTGTTATCCTTAGTCTACTCACTGTTATCCTTAGTCTACTCACTGTTATCCTTAGTCTACTCACTGTTATCCTTAGTCTACTCACTGTTATCCTTAGTCTACTCACAACACTGTTATCCTTAGTCTACTCACTGTTATCCTTAGTCTACTCACTGTTATCCTTAGTCTACTCACTGTTATCCTTAGTCTACTCACTGTTATCCTTAGTCTACTCAACACTGTTATCCTTAGTCTACTCACTGTTATCCTTAGTCTACTCACTGTTATCCTTAGTCTACTCACTGTTATCCTTAGTCTACTCACTGTTATCCTTAGTCTACTCACTGTTATCCTTAGTCTACTCACTGTTATCCTTATAGTCTACTCACTGTTATCCTTAGTCTACTCACTGTTATCCTTAGTCTACTCAACACTGTTATCCTTAGTCTACTCACTGTTATCCTTAGTCTACTCACTGTTATCCTTAGTCTACTCACTGTTATCCTTAGTCTACTCAACACTGTTATCCTTAGTCTACTCACTGTTATCCTTATAGTCTACTCACTGTTATCCTTAGTCTACTCAACACTGTTATCCTTAGTCTACTCACAACACTGTTATCCTTAGTCTACTCACAACACTGTTATCCTTAGTCTACTCACAAGACAACACTGTTATCCTTAGTCTACTCACAACACTGTTATCCTTAGTCTACTCACAAGACAACACTGTTATCCTTAGTCTACTCACAAGACAACACTGTTATCCTTAGTCTACTCACAACACTGTTATCCTTAGTCTACTCACAACACTGTTATCCTTAGTCTACTCACAACACTGTTATCCTTAGTCTACTCACTGTTATCCTTAGTCTACTCAATGTTATCCTTAGTCTACGCAACACTGTTATCCTTAGTCTACTCACAACACTGTTATCCTTAGTCTACTCACTGTTATCCTTAGTCTACTCACTGTTATCCTTAGTCTACTCACTGTTATCCTTAGTCTACTCACTGTTATCCTTAGTCTACTCACTGTTATCCTTAGTCTACTCAACACTGTTATCCTTAGTCTACTCACTGTTATCCTTAGTCTATTCACTGTTATCCTTAGTCTACTCACTGTTATCCTTAGTCTATTCACTGTTATCCTTAGTCTACTCACTGTTATCCTTAGTCTACTCACTGTTATCCTTAGTCTACTCAACACTGTTATCCTTAGTCTACTCACTGTTATCCTTAGTCTATTCACTGTTATCCTTAGTCTACTCACTGTTATCCTTAGTCTACTCACTGTTATCCTTAGTCTACTCACTGTTATCCTTAGTCTACTCACTGTTATCCTTAGTCTACTCACAACACTGTTATCCTTAGTCTACTCACAACACTGTTATCCTTAGTCTACTCACTGTTATCCTTAGTCTACTCACTGTTATCCTTAGTCTACTCACTGTTATCCTTAGTCTATTCACTGTTATCCTTAGTCTACTCACTGTTATCCTTAGTCTACTCACTGTTATCCTTAGTCTACTCACTGTTATCCTTAGTCTACTCACTGTTATCCTTAGTCTACTCACAACACTGTTATCCTTAGTCTACTCACAACACTGTTATCCTTAGTCTACTCACTGTTATCCTTAGTCTACTCACTGTTATCCTTAGTCTACTCACTGTTATCCTTATTCTATTCACTGTTATCCTTAGTCTACTCACTGTTATCCTTAGTCTACTCACTGTTATCCTTAGTCTACTCACTGTTATCCTTAGTCTACTCACTGTTATCCTTAGTCTACTCACTGTTATCCTTAGTCTACTCACAACACTGTTATCCTTAGTCTACTCACAACACTGTTATCCTTAGTCTACTCACAACACTGTTATCCTTAGTCTACTCACAACACTGTTATCCTTAGTCTACTCACAACACTGTTATCCTTAGTCTACTCACAACACTGTTATCCTTAGTCTACTCACAAGTGAAGGTAACACCAGTAGCCACACAACTGGAGTGGACAGGTTTGTAACCTGGTGTGACTTACAAATGAATAGGAAAACTGAGGAGATTGTAGTGGATCCCAGGTCTATAGGTGACCACACCACCATCACCATACATGGTCATGGTCATGACATCAAACAAAATTTACATCCTATAAATATCTAGGAGTACACATTGATTGTGATATGAGCTGGCACTCCCATGTGACAAGTATGTGTGCAAAAGTACACCAACGCCTTCATTTTCTACGTAGGCTCAGACTTTTTGGTGCAAGTAGAAACATAATGCTGATCTTCTATAGAGATAGTATAGAGTCAATTCTAAGGTCACCAGTTGGATTGGAAACCTAACTGTAAAATACAAATCTGAGATCCTTATTTTAGCCAAAATGGCAGGGAAGATCATGGGTATGTCTACACCTCCGATCAACCCCCAGGTCATCTTTGAGCAGGCCACCATTGGACAGGTTAAGAAAATTGTGTCTGACCCCTCCCATGTACTATACCCTGAGTATCGGCTAATGCCATCAGGTAGGAGGTACGAGGTCCATGCGTGAAAATACAATAGGTACAAGCATTCCTTTGTCCCTCTGTCAATCACACTCCTTAAAGCGCAAATAACATGCATTTTAAAACTGCTTTTAATATTTAATAATGATATTGTCCATGTCCCTCAAAGTTATTTATAATGGTTTGAGCCTCAATCACCACTCTGATATAACCAGGCCTTGTCAATTCTTTCTGGACTTTGAAAGCAGTTTTAGATGCAGTACCACACTGTCCTGAGGTGGAGAGGGTGCTGATATGCAGATTATTTAATATTTGAGTCATTATAATACTCATGCTAGATAAAACCAGGCTTGTTTCCATTCCATGCCAGCTTGGAAAATCAACAATGGTGGACATTGTAAACAAAGTGGAAATGCAAATTTGCAACTGAAGACTGAAGAAAAGGAGGAATTATACAAAGAAGGGTGACATTGATGACATCACGATGAGGCCAAAATCAGTCGAGCTGTTTCTGAGAGCAATTTCCATTAAAACACCCATATGACATGAAGGCCTGATTGTTCAAAAGTGGTTATTTGTGGGGATAGAAAACACACATGGGAGCCCCAAAAACACAAAAGAAATTGAAAAAGTTGAATTTTATGTTATAGGTCCTTTAAGAGAGTCCTTGCAGAGGGCAGACAGGGTAGGGGTCGAAGGTTATGAGGTGTTGTTCTTCTTTTTTGCACTAGGTATGTTGGTGTGTCGTTTTGTAATGTTGTACGGTTCACTGTGTGCCTTTGTTGTCTTGTATTGTATGGTTTTGTATTGTATTGTATTGTATTGTATCTGTATGCTGCAGGGCGGGTCCTTGGGGTCCAAGACAAATTTCTTCCTTGGGAGACAAAATAAAGAAACCTTGAACCTTGAACTACGTTGGAACACGCAGGTCAAGCCAACTTGGTGATGATAATAACAACTACGTTGGGTCCATTGGAACACGCAGGTCATTTTTGTCCACTTCCTAAAAAAGCTTTGGACAGCTTTGGACATACAAGCTTTACACCGGACATCAAACAATATAATCTACGACTCTCTGGCTAATGCACTTAGCACATGAGCCATGGATTCTGTGGTCTCTGTGGTCTCTCTCTCTCTCTCTCTCTCTCTCTCTCTCTCTCTCTCTCTCTCTCTCTCTCTCTCTCTCTCTCTCTCTCCACTGTAGCTTATGGTTTTGTGGGAAATCTCTCTTCCTGCAGTGATGCCTTCCGTTAACTGTGCGCTGCATGCTGACCTAATTTTGGTCACTTATCTGGCGTGTGACACACACACACACACACACACACACACACACACACACACACACACACACACACACGCACGCACGCACACACGCACACACGCACACACGCACACACACACAGACACACACACACACACACACACACACAGTGTGAAACGTTCAGCCCACAACATTCGTTCTCTTGGCGCGGCGTTAGCCGTTCAGTGTCAAGGTTGTGGAGGCACACGAATTCACACCACACACACACACACACACACACACGCACACACACACACACACACACACACGCACACACTTGTGCACACGCGCTTCTGTTGGTGTGCCCATGGTATGTACTGTACTGTACATGTGTAGGAACACAGTGAGTAGGCAGTGACTCAACGCAACGTCCGACCGTGTGCGTCGGAGGCATTTAATTGAACGAACAACACTTGTGTAAACAGTCATGGTTCATTTATACATAGTTGTGGGCTGGGGACGTGTAGGGTTGGGATCTTTTTAGGATTTAAACGCTTCTTTCATTTTTTTATTATAGTTCTTTATCCCACGATTTTTTCACCTAGTGTCAATTATCTAATGTCATCCTGGGCGCTCCACTTCCTCTGCCAACCCGGGGATGGCATCCGGACTGACCTCATGCTTCCTTCTATGCATGAGGAGTCCAAGCTGCTTCTTTTCATCTGACAGAGGGGATTTTACCTGGCCGGACGTAGTGCGTGGAAGGAACACGTTATTCCGACCAGTTCCTTTCCCCTCCATCAGGTGCCCCGGCTGGCCAAGTGATATTTGAATTAAGTGAAATCACTGAATATACCTTTTCTTTAATTGTTCCTTTCAACGACTGCTATTAGGGGATCCAAATGGAACATCATTACAGGTCTGTGACTCTGAGAGTGTACAAATGGAACATCATTACAGGTCTGTGACTCTGAGAGTGTACAAATGGAACATCATTACAGGTCTGTAACTCTGAGAGTGTACAAATGGAACATCATTACAGGTCTGTAACTCTGAGAGTGTACAAATGGAACCAAAATGGAAGCGGTGTGTACACTCAGAGTTATGGTGGTCCCTGAAATTAACCCATTCAGGATGGATCTACCATCTATCGCGGCATCGAGTGCCGCGATACGAGCTGGTAGATCTGCTATTTTTGAAAATCTGTGAATATGTGGCGCACATCTTTGAATGTATATTCTTTCAGAGCGAGCGTTTTTAACTCAAATCTTTGCTTCTGGAAGTTCAGAAGTCCCCCCCAACAACATATTTTGTATATAATACATACCATTTTGGGGCTCCTTGACGTGAAATAATTTGAGAACTCAGTCCTAAATGGGTTAATCTGTGCGCGCATCCCGACGGGGGACTTCTTCTTGGCCCACCGAGGAGCAAAAAGTTAACAACAAAACAAAACAAAACAAACAGACCTCCTTGATCTTCTCCTTGCAGAGTTTGTACTGCTTCTTCTGGTTGTCCAGGAAGGTGGTCAGCTCCTTCTTCTGCTGCGCCACGATCTGCTGCTGGAACTTCTTCTCGTCCGCCAGCGCACTCTTCATCTGTGGGACGGACGGACACACACAGGGTTGATGTGGGACGGACGGACACACACAGATCGGCTATTTTTAGCATGCAAACCAAGTGTAAAACGAGTCATATTTTAGTCTAGTTTTTTTGATTTGTTGATGAAATTGTCAGTTCACTAAAGACCAAAGCTACAAACCTCCCAAAACAACCTAAGGCCTCTTTTACACGGCGACCATCTCCAGATAAAACGGTAAAGTCCTGTTGCGTTCTCAATTTTTATTGACTCTTTACACGAGTACGCACACTTTATGAAAACGCTATAATGTCGCTAGGTGGCGGTAACGGGCTGCCAAATAGACCAGTCACCCACATACAAGAAGAAGAACCCCTTCAGGCATCGAGGTGACAGACAGGCAGCCCAGAGCATGCAGGCAGAGCGCGCCACGGGATGGTTAGATATTTTATAATACATTAGGCTACATAAACACTGCTGCCGCCTATCACAAGGCATTTTATTTACATCATGGTTTTACATTCACCATCGCTGATGAGCAGCGCTTTGTAGGCGAGGAGGGAGGCTTGTTCAGGAACATACCGGTATGCGATGTGAGCCAACGTGAGCCATGATGTCATAAGTTTTGCGGATTCACTGTTTTGCCTGTTTACACGGAGAAGGGATAAAACGGCGTTCTCAAAGATTTCCACTCTGGAAGGTGTTTTCACTTTGTTGCGTTTTCACCTCCTGAGAACACCGCTCTCGTCTAAACTAAAGGGACCACAGCAAACGATACTTTATTTTGCCCTTTTCTATGAACACGGTTCTCGTGTAAAGACCACGTAATTTGACAACTCCTCGGTCTGGGTCTGGGGCCCATCCATCCATGACCCATCTCTTTGCAACCCATTTAGATAGTCTAGGGTGGGCAATTAAAAAATAAATAAATTGCGACTGACATTTTAAATTGTAAATGCAGCTTTTTTCCATCTATGCCATCTTTGTACAGAATGTACCCGCATAGCTGACAAACTACCTCAACAAAGTGAGCGACTCCCACAGCCACGATACAAGTCAAAAGACTATACGACTCCCATTGTGGTCGACGCTCTTTTGTTTTTGTCTCACTACTTGTATTTTATTGTTTTTTTTTTATTTTATTTGTGAATAATTGTAGTATTTTATTTCCTTGTTTTATTGTGAATAATTGTAAATGTATGTGAAGTTGTTATATTCTGTGAAAGTATGAAACAGCTGAGGTTGTAATTTTTTTTTTTTAAAGCAGTTGTAAGTAATATGTATTCTTATAATTCTGTGTAGATTCCTAAACCGAAATAAAAACAAAGAGTTAGACTAAGACCACGACTAAAAGTAAAACAGAAACCCTCCTCCCCCTCCTCTCCCCCCCTTCCCTCCTCCTCCTCCCCCCCTCCTCCTCCTCCCCCTCCTCCTCCTCTCCCCCCCTCCTCCTCCTCCCCCTCCTCCTCATCCTCATCCTCTCCCCCCCCCCTCCTCCTCATCCTCCTCCTCCTCTCCCCCCCCCCTCCTCCTCATCCTCCTCCTCCTCTCCCCCCCTTCCCTCCTCCTCCTCCCCCCCCTCCTCCTCCTCTCCCCCCTCCTCCTCCCCCTCCTCCTCATCCTCCACCTCTCCCCCCCTTCCCTCCTCCTCCTCCTCCCCCCCCCCTCCTCCTCCTCCCCCTCCTCCTCCTCCTCCTCTCCCCCCCCCTCCTCCTCATCCTCCTCCTCTCCCCCCCTTCCCTCCTCCTCCCCCCCCCTTCTCCCCCTCCTCCTCCTCCTCCTCCCCCCCCCTTCCTCCTCCTCCTCTCCCCCCCCTTCCCTCCTCCTCCTCCTCCTCCTCCCCCCCCCCCCCCCATCCTCCTCCTCCTCCTCCTCCTCCTCCTCCTCCTCCTCCTCCTCCTCACCTCCTTGTCGGCGTGCGCGGCGTGCCTCTTGGCCAGCTTATCCAGCTCCACGTAGGGCCCTAACCCTAACCCTCCTCCCCCCCCCCCCCCCTCCTCCTCCTCCTCCTCCTCCTCCTCACCTCCTTGTCGGCGTGCGCGGCGTGCCTCTTGGCCAGCTTCTCCAGCTCCACGTAGGCGCCGTTGGCGGCGGTCTCCGCCTCCTTCTGCAGCCGCAGGCGGTGCTCGTCCATCTCGGCCTTGAGGCGGTTCTCCAGGGCGATCAGCTGCTTCTGGTGCTGCCGGCGCATGCGCTTGTAGCCCGACATCTGCTCGCGCAGCTCGTTCTCCTGCTCATGCTCGTGGATCTGCTTGGTCACCTGTACAGCGTGGGAACGCAGCGCGGAAAGAGAAGAAGTTTTTAATCCATTTAGGCCTGACATCGATTAACCCATTCTGACCTGAGATCAGATTCATACGAGGTTTCTACTGGACACACACTGGTCTGATTAACCCATTCTGACCTGAGATCAGATTCTAAAAATGTCAGTCGTTCTTCGATTTAAAAAAAAATAGCAGACCTACAAGCTCGTAGCGCGCCACTCGGTGGCGCGCTATGAGCTTGTAGATCTGCTATTTTTCAATAGCTAAAGCACAACATGATGCTAACACCAAAATGGGTACCCGTTCAGAATGGATTAAAGAAAATAATTAAGTCTCCTAAATCATGACAGTTTTCAGAAATAGGCTCACTCTGAAAGAATATATTTAAAAAAATCACGATACTATGAGCTTGTAGATCTGTAGATTTTTAAACCGTGAAAACGTGCTAATCTTTATATTCTTTCACAGCAAAGGTTTTTTTTTAACTCATATCTTTGCTTCTGGGGGGGGGTTCCCTGGAACAACATATTGTTCCAGGCCAATTACATATAATTTTTGAGAAGCTCTGATGTAGAAACATAGTGTTTTTTTTCAGAAAACTGTCAGGATTTAGAAGAACATTTTGTAGAACCTGTATAGTCGGGTCAAAATGGGTTAAGAAGAAATGCCACACATGGGATATATATTTGCTGTGCCTTTTCAGGAGAGGCTCAGCGGCATCATGATCAACATGAACACGGTATATGTGCTGAGGAGACACGGCCAAATGGCTACTGAGAAGTTACCATACCATACGACTTTATTGTCAGCTTGCACTGCAATTTGTTTTGCGTCCATGACGTCACCGTTCAAGATACAGACAAGACAGACACAATACATCACTCCCAATCTTCAGCCGTAGTCTGAAAACCCACCTTTTCAGACTCCATCATGGCCCATAGCACTTACCCTACTACCCCCTTAGATAGCACTTTATGTAGACTTAGATAGCATTTGATACAGACTTATAGCATGTTATGTAGACAGCACGATAATTGCATGTATAGCACAACATAGTACATATGTATAGCACAGTATAGTTTATATGTATAGTTTCATTATATAGATATTCCACGGTTACGTTCTTAGCTATACGCATGTTTCATGATAAAAGCTTTTTATACGTGATTTATTCCCATGCTTTTTTGTTCTTGCCTAATGTAAATCGCTCTGGATTAAGAGCGTCTGCTAAATGCCTAAATTGTAAATTACAAAACGATGCATCACAGGACACACACGACAGAAGCAGACAGGAACAAGAACAACAGAACAATAATCCGTTTAATACCGATTTAATACCGATTTTGGTTTAAAAGCAGAACAGACTGGTGTTCTTATATTTAGGGACTCTAAACCGCCTCATGGAGCAACAGTTGATATTCATCATTTAAAACATGTAAGTTCTCCCTTAGGGATGGAGCTCGTTAATTTGTATTGATAACGAGCACAATTTACAATTTACAATTTAGGCATTTAGCAGACGCTCTTAATCCAGAGCGACTTACATTTAGGCAAGAACAAAAGCATGGGAATACATCACATAAAAGCATTTATCATGAAACATGCGTAAGCTAAGAAGGTAACAGTGGAATATCTATATGATGAAACTATACATACACTATACATAATAAACTATACATATTCACTACTATGCTATACATATGTACTATGGCGTGCTATGACTATATACAATACAATTATAGTGATGTCTACATAACATGCTATAAGTCTAAGTCAAATGCTATCTAAGCCAACAGAAATTCTATCTAAGGGGTTAGGGTAAGTGCTATGGGCCATGATGGAGTCTGAAAAGGTGGGTTTTCAGGCTACGGCGGAAGATTGGGAGTGATGCTGCAGTTCTGACTGCAATGGGAAGTGCATTCCACAGTTTTGGAGCCAGAAGGGAGAAGAGTTTGGGACGTGTGGAGCGTTGTCCCGGCGTTTTTAGTGAGGGTACTTCCAGTTTCCCTGCGTTGGCTGATCTGAGTGCGCGGGAGGGTTTGTAGGGTTCAATCATACTTGTAAGATATGGGGGAGCCATACCTTTGGTTGCTTTGAATGCCAGCATCAGAGTTTTGTATTCTGTGCGGGCAGCGACCGGGAGCCAGTGGAGGGAGCGGAGCAGGGGGGAGACATGTGAGAATTTTGGCTGGTTGAAGACCAAGCGAGCTGCTGCATTTTGGATCAGCTGGAGAGGCTTAAGTGCACATGCTGGTAGGCCATTATCGCACCTTATCGATCAGGCTTATCGAGCCGGGTTCTTATCGAGCTCCACTATCGAGCATTTTATATTATTTTGTGGAAAGACGGGAGACGATACATTCTAAACAGAACCAGTATATTTTGCTATGGCCTTCAAATACAGAACTTTGTAACAGAAACGGAACGCAATTGACCTTTTTTACTTTTGGAAAATAATGTTGAAGAAACTGTTAACTGGTTAATTGTGTGTAACGTCACTTTAAAAGCGTAATTTTGTTTAACCAGGTTATCAATACACTTTCAGACTGACGTGTTTGTGCCAGCGTGGGTGATTAGATTTATTTCTTGATCCCCTCTTGTCTGGATTGTTTAATCCATTCTGGGCAGGCATCCCTTTTGGTGTTTTAAGCATTATGTTATATTTTAGCTATTGAAAAATAGCAGATCTACAAGCTCATAGCACGGCACCGAGTGCCGCGCAACGAGCTTGTAGATCTGCTATTTTTGAAAAATTGAGAAAATGTGACCCAATTTTTTAATATATATTCTTTCAGAGTGAACGTTTTTAACTAAAATCTTTGCTTCTGGAGGGTCCCTGGAACAACATATTTTCAGATGGGGGTCGGCGGCCAATTACATATAATTTTTGGAGTCCTTGACATGAAATATTGAGCACCACTGACATAGAAACATACTGTAGGTATTTCAGAATACTGTCATGATTATTTATTTTTATTTCGATGTCAGGCCTAAATGGGTTAAACATGTCCGCAGTGCTTGATAAGCCCAAAGCTGATTGATAACGGGTACTCAATAAGCTTCGTTTTTTTTCCGGGTATCGGTTATCAAACTCCATCCTAAATGAGAACGTGCCACGCAGTTCCCTCCATTTATCAGCTGTCCTTTATATCCACCAACTTCATTATCAATCAATCAATCAATCAATCGTTGAATCCAGGCCAGCTATTTATCTGACAGGGGAGTGAAAAGCAGTAATGTATTGAAAAGCTACAACGGCTCCACAAGAGATAAAGAAAGAGACGTTGAAAAGTCCCTCAGCTCCCCGTTTGGACGAGGTTACCGCCGCAGCCCCAACAAAAGCCCTTTCATCTGAATAGCGAGTGCACACACATACACACACACATACACGCACACATACACGCACACATACACACACACATACACGCATAAACCACAGAGCTCATGATGAGGCGTCCACAAAGCAAGCAAACCCAAGGGAATTCTAAGACAAATGCAGACAGTGCACGGAACCCAATTTCATTTAAGCATGCAGCTAAAAAGATCTTCTAAATTACTTTCACAACACGCATCATCTCGCCCCCCAAACTCGAGCATAATAAACCACAAGTCGCCTAACCAAATGCCCAAAAAAAACCTATTGCCCCGTGCCCCCCCTCCGTACCCCCCCTCCGCACGGTGCACCCACCTGAGGGCAGAAGGGGTTCTCCACGTCCAGGTAATACTCGCTCCGCATCTTCTCGTAACTACTCCGTAGGCCAAACATGATGGCGGCGTTGACCAAGCTCGCCATGCAGCGTCCAGAGCCCTTGTGTGGCGGCGCAATAGTTCCTATGCCTGACAGACCCCGATGCCCCCCCACCCCCGACCGACCCCACCCCCACCCCCACCCCACCCCTCTCAGCGCCTCGATTGCTGCCCCGAGTCCAACACTATAGGGAGAGCCCACCCACCCCCCCTAGCCGCGCACGCCCTGGGCAGCCGTGTGAACTGCGAATGAGGGAGGCAGCCCTCCGCGGCGGTGGTGGCGGTGGTGCCAACAAACCCAACACAGAGACGGCCTTTTAGTGAGGCGCTAACGCTAAGCGGCGGACAGCAGGTGGGTCACATGAATATACCTCATTGAGAGAGAACTGAAGTGAGAGATGTCGGGAATGGGAGGGAGGAGGGTGGGGGAGGGGTGGGGAAGAAAGGAATCAAGGGGGGAGAGAGAGAGAGAATGAAAGAGAGAGAGAGAGAGGGAGAGAGAGAGAGAGAGAGAGAGAGACGAGGGAGAGAGAGAGGTATGGGGTACGCCATGAAAGAAAAGTGTTGATCCAAGTTCAACTCTGATAAGCGTTTTAGATCCAAAGCAATAATGCGTCCATTTGTAACTCTGAGATTAGGGCATGCAGATGTATGACCAAATTGGTAGGTCAACGCTTGCCCATGTGGGGGGAAGAGAGAGAGAGAGAGAGAGAGAGAGAGAGAGAGAGAGAGAGAGAGAGAGAGAGGTTGGTAGGTAAGGGTGGGGTGGGGGGGTGCAGGGGGCCTTACCCCACGTTAATCTGGCTGGTTTCTGAATCAATACCGCTACTGTAAAGAAGCCGCACACCGTGCTCCCAATCCGTGGTCACTGGCCTCGCAGGCCACGCCACCGCCACCGCCACCGCCAAGGCCCACAAAGGGCCAATTAAGTGGCGTCATGTGACGAAACCTTCTTTCTTTCACACAGGGATCAGAGAGTGCAAACTGAAGGCAGGGAGAGGATCATGATATTCTGGCCGCCAGCCCACGGCGAGCGCCCTTATATGGAGATTAGTGGGGGGGGGGGGGGGTGGCGGGCTGAAACACATTCACAGGGGGTTGGAAAAAGTACTTTTTTTCCCAACAAAGGTTCATGTTTTAGGTTGTTATTAGAGAAATTATAAGGTGAGTGTTAAATATATTTTTTCATTTGCTGCTTTCTTTCGTTTTAGCGATTTTAGATATTTTGGACAGGGGGGCGGGGGCATTGGAGCATCTATGGGGCTAAATATGTATTTATGTATCTACTGAATGTGAAGGGGGGTACTTATGTGTCGTATGGCTCAACAGGTCAGTTTGTCACCCCCCATCACGTTCAGTGATCTTTTGTGGCCAGATGTAATTTATTGGGGTCTAGTAGGACTATAATAAATAATAGAAAAATAAATCGCTATAAAATACATATATACATATTTAGCCCCATGTTCGAATCCCTGTCAAAAATAGCTAAAATCTCTAAAATTAAAGAAAGCAGCAAATGGAGGGGCACGGTGGCACAGTTGGTAGTGCTGTCGCCTCACAGCTACAGTAGAAGGTCCTGGGTTCGATTCCCGCTCGGGGCGCTGTGGCTGCTGGCGGGGTGTTTCCTCCTCCGCGTCATCAGTGCCCATACCCGAAGGAGGGGTTGGCGAAAGGGCCTTTCTGTGTGGAGTTTGCCTGTTCTCCCCGTGTCCCCTAGGGTAGGTATACCCTCACAAAAACATGCAGTAATCCTGGTCTCTAAACTGCCTCCCCCTGGCCAGCCGGGGCGCCTGATGGAGGGGAAAGGAACTGGTTGGAATAACGTGTTCCCCCCCCTGTCAGGTGTAAAGGAGCAACTTGGACACTCAAGCATGAAGGAAGCATGAGTTAAGTCCGTTGCTCTCCCCAGGTTGGCGGAGGGTGTGTAGAGCCCAGGATCACATTAGATGATTGACACAGGGGTGAAAAATGGGTTACAAAATCGTGGGATAAAAAATATATAAAAAAAAAAAGAAAGCAGCAAATGAAAGAAAAGAAAAAAACACTCATCTTATACTTTCTCTAATAACAAACTAAAACATGAACCTTGGTTGAACAAAAAAAACTAGTTGTACTTTAAGTTTAGGCCTGACGTTGAAATAAATAAAAAAGTCTTCTAAATCCTGACAGTTTTCTGAAATACCTATATGTTTCTAGGCCTATATCACTCAATATTTCATGTCAAGGACTCCAAAATTATATGTAATTGGCCGCCGACCCCCATCTCAAAGTATGTTGTTCCAGCTGGGACCCCCAGAAGCAAAGATTTTAGTTAAAATCAGTCGCTCTGAAAGAATATTCAAAGATTTGCGCCACTTTTTTGAGATTTTTCAAAAATATCAGACCTACGCTTAGTACGCTATGAGCTTGTAGATCTGCTATTTTTCAATAGCTAAAGCATAACATTAAGTAAAAGTATAAATACTGCAATGTAGAAGATGTACTCCGTTACAAGTATTAAAGTCCCATATTAAAAGTGTACTCAAGTAAAAGTACTAAAAGTAAAAGTACTCATATTGCAGAATGTCCCGTTTTCACGCTAGAAATGTGTACAGAATCTTTTGAAAATAGCCAATCCATAAATCTCCAAGTTCCTATCTATAGTTCATATCTATAATTCATATCTATAGTTCATATCTATAGCGC